>NC_056730.1:140743645-140996145 GCF_019279795.1 Protopterus annectens | reverse complement strand
ATACTTAAAAAAAATGTAAACCTTTCACTATACATCTGTTAGCAATGCAGTACCACAAAAAAGAATTGTCCATCTGTAAAGATTTGTACTTAGTCATTATTTTCTCAAACTGCTTAATCCTGTATTCCAGTGTCGCCTCATGTTCAGAAACTTGGGCTTCACAAGTCTCATTTGGCTCAGTGGCTAGTTCCTCAAAAGAAAATTTAGCAGCAAGGCAATCCTGGATATTAGAGGAGTTCCCTTGAGGAAAAGCATAGACCCCTCATGCAACTCCATTCCTCAGAGAGTCTGCACTTGTACCCTCACCTTCACAGGCTCCAGCAAAACAAAAACTACTCACGACATCCTTTCTGGCCCCCCGGTTAGCATTTCCCTCATTCCTATTCCTTCCGTGGCTCAAAATGACAATCAAAGAATTAATTTGCTCTTTCAGTTGATCCATACATTGCAAAAGTATTGTCAGATCACTAGATGAATCATTAGTAGCAGCACCAGCAGGGGAACTGGTACCCAGACCAGAAAATAAATCCACCGGAGACATGCCAGTCCCAGTATTACTTGAGCGAGACATGTCATTGCTTTGGTGAGAAGGAATTATTGTAATAATACCTAAGAAAGGAAAACATCCTCCTATGGAACAATAAATGTTCTGAGCCATAGTTACAATAATTTATGATGTTATAAGTTCATAGGTGTGGACTAGGCTAATGACCACTAAGGCCTTTGTAAGCCTAACCATGCATCTCAAATCTCTGACATGTTCTTATACCCTTGATAAGTGTAAGCAGGGGCTTGGACGATGAACCATTTACAGGCTTTCTGTGCCCATTAGAGACATAGGTGCCAAACCAGGAATGCATTTCCTGTTTCCTATTCAATTATCCAAGTTACACTTTAATTGGATTAGAAAGGAACTCTGCTTCACATGGATGGTGAGTCCATTGGGAAACATACCTGTCTCTCCAGCAGATCCTATTTTTATCACAGTCAATATTTAAGTCTTTTAGAATGGGTCATTTTGATGCTGTTTGTTTTGCATATATCCAGAAGGTCCATCAGGGTGGGGTCCAACAATTAGGACATGTTACTTACACTATGTATTCTTTTAGTGAGGAACCTCTTTGGATGTACCAGTTGTTAGATGTGCCTGGTTAGGTACATAACAAATGCAGCACTGTACTCAGTGATAGGACTAATAAATTCTGAACATAGTGGAACAATGACCTCCTTAGACTTAGATGCCATATCTTTGTTTATAAATTGCACAACATAGAATGATTCCCTTGCTACAGTAGACACATAATGCTCAAAGGCTAGATTACTGTCTATATGTGTTCCCAAGTCCAGTTCTTTGGAGTGTGTTATCAATATGATAGTTACCCAAGGTGAATGACTTCCTGAAGGACACTATTATGCATTTCTTGGCATTTAGTTTTACTCCATGGCTCTGACACAAGTTATTTGTCTGTATCAAGCCTTAGAAGCACAAAACACAAATAAAACTTGTAAAAAATAAATAAAGCATGAAGACCAGCTCACAGGAATGGACTACACTTTAATATGAGTGCTTTCATCATCGTAAAACCATCTGACTTCTTCCGATTGAAGAAGTCAGATGGTTTTAAGCCGACGAATGTGCACATATTAAAGTGTAGTCTTTTCCTGTGAGCTGGTCTTCGTGCTTTATTTATCTGTATCAGACCTTCCTGGAAAACAATTGTGTCAGTGGGGGATTCTATGACTACCTCTAATTCTCAGTCATTTGCAAACTTGGTTATCCAGAGGCCCTTGACATTGGCCTTGACTTTGGAGAAGTAAATGCAAAAAAGGAGCAGTCCCAGGACTGATCTTTGAGGGACTCCACTTATGACTGACACAGTTCTAAATTTCTGGATCCTGTCTGTGAGCCAGCTGGCTATTCTCTTGAGTTTATCAACAATTATGCACAAGTGAGGTATTGCGTCAAATGCCTTGACCACGTCAAAGTATGCAGTGTAAACCATTTTGCCCTTATACATTGCTCTGGTGACCTTCTCAAAGAAGTCCACCAGTTTCAGTAGGCATGAACTGCCATTGACAAAACTAAATTGGGCTGGGTCCAGAGTCTGGAAGTTTTCTATCTCATTACTGATCATTTCCATTATCAGTCTAGGTAATTTCTCCCTGGGCCTCTGCTGAAAATGGGCTCTGTGTCAGTCAGACTTTCACAGTAAACAAAATGTTAAATATAGTCAAAATAAAACATGAATACATTTTTCCATGACTTTGCATATGATCATCATCATCATCTTCTTTCGGCTGTTCCCGTTAGGGGTCACCACAGCAGATCACCCGTTTCCATTTCTTCCTGTCCTCTGCATCTTGCTCTGTCACACCAACCACCTGCATGTCTTCTCTCACCACATCCATAAACCTTATCTTAGGCCTTCCTCTTTTTCTGTTACCTGGTAGCTTCATCCTTAGCAACTTTTTCCCAATATACTCAGCATCCCTCCTCAGCACATGTCCAAACCAACATAATTGTGCCTCTCTGGCTTTGTCTCCAAACCTTCCAACCTGGGCTGACCCTCTAATATACTTATTCCTAATCCTGTCCACCCTCGTCACACCCAGTGCAAATCTTAACATCTTTAATTCTGCCACATCCAGCTCAAACTCCTGCCTTTTTGTCAATGCCACTGTCTCCAACCTATATAACATAACTGGTCTCACTACCGTCTTGTAGACCTTCCCTTTCACTCTTACAGGTACACGTCTATCACAAATCACTCCTGACACTCTTCTCCACCCACTCCATCCTGCCTGTACTCTCTTCTTCACCTCTCTTCCACACTCACTGTTACTCTGAACTATTGACCCCAAGTATTTAAACACATGCACCTTTGCCACCTCTACACATATATTCTGTCTTAGTCCTGCTGACCTTGATTCCTTTTCTCTCTAGAGCATATCTCCATCTCTCCAGGGTCTGCTCCACCTATTCCCTACTCTCACTACAGATCACAATGTCATCTGCAAGCATCATAGTCCACAGAGACTCCTGTCTGATCTCGTCTGTCAACCTGTCCATCACCATTGCAAATAAGAAAAGGCTCAGAGCTGATCCTTGATGTAACCCCACCTCCACCTTAAACGCATCCATCACTCCCACTGCAGACCTCACCACTGTCACACTACCCTCGTACATATCCTGTACCACTCTTACATACTTTTCTGACACTCCTGACTTCCTCATACAATACCACAACTCCTCTCTAGGCACCCTGTCATATGCTTTCTCTAAGTCTACAAAAACACAATGCAACTCCTTCCGACATTCTCTGTACTTCTCCATCAACACTCTCAGAGCAAAGATCGCATCTGTAGTGCTCTTTCTTGGCAAGAAACCATACTGCTGGTCACTAATCATCATGTCCCTTCTTAACCTTGCTTCTACTACTCTTTCCCATAACTTCATGCTGTGACTGATCAGTTTAATCCCTCTGTAGTTACTACAGCTCTGCACATCACCCTTATTCTTAAAAATCGGTACCAAAACACTTTTTCTCCATTCCTCAGGCATCCTCTCACTTTCCAAGATTTCTTTAAACAATCTGGTTAAAAACTCCACTGCCATTTCACCTAAACACCTCCATGCTTCCACAGGTATGTCATCTGGACCAACAGCCTTTCCATTCTTTATCCTCTTCATCGCTATCCTTACTTCCTCCTTGCTAATCCACTGCACTTCATGATTCACTATCCCTACATCATCCAACCTTCTCTCCCTCTCATTCTTTTCATTCATCAACCCCTCAAAGTACTTTTTCCATCTCCTCAACACACTCTCCTCGCTTGTGAGTATGTTTCTCTCATTATCCTTTATCACCTTTACCTGCTGCACATCTTTCCTAGCTCGGTCCCTCTGTCTAGCCAATCAGTACAGGTCCTTTTCTTCCTCCTTAGTGTCCAACCTTTCATACAACTCTTCATATGCCTTATCCTTAGCCTTCGCCACCTCTCTCTTTCCCATGCACCTCATCTCCTTATACTCCTGTCTACTTTCTTCATCTCTCTGACAATCCCACTTCTTCTTTGCCAACCTCTTTCTCTGTATACTCTCTTGTACGTCCTCATTCCACCACCATGTCTCCTTGTCGTCCTTCTTCTGTCCAAATGTGATACCAAGCACCTTTCTAGCCGTCTCCCTTACTAGCTCTGCTGTAGTTACCCAGCTATTTGGTGACTCTTCACTGCCACCCAGTGCCTGCCTTAACTCATCCCTGAACTCCACCTCACAATTACCCTTTTTCAATTTCCACAACTTGATCCTTGGTGCTGCCCTCACACTCCTCCTTCTCTTCTTGATAACCAACGTTATCCTACAAACCACTATCCTATGCTGCCTAACTACACTTTCTCCGGTCACCATTTTACAGTCTCCAATCTCCTTCAAACTGGCCCTCCTACATAAGATATAATCCACCTGTGTGCATCTTCCTCCACTCTTGTATGTCACCCTATGCTCCTCCCTCTTGTTAAAATATGTATTCACAACAGCCATGTCCATCCTTTTCGCAAAATCCACTACATCTGACCTTCTACATTCCTTTGTTTAACACCATACCTACCCATCACTTCCTCATCCCCTCTGTTCCCTTCACCAACATGCTCATTGAAATCTGCTCCAATCACCACTCTCTCACCCTTGGGTACATTCATCACCACTTCATACAATTCACTCCAAAATTTTTCTTTCTCATCCATTGCACAACCAACTTGTGGAGCATATGCACTAAGAACATTCATCATTACACCATCAATTTCCAGCTTCATAAACATCACTCTATCTGACACTTTTTTCACCTCCAAAACACTCTCAGCATACTGTCCCTTCAGAATAACTCCTACGCCATTTCTCCTCCCATCCACACCATGATAAAACTATTTGAACCCACCTCCGATACACCTAGCCTTACTCCCCTTCCATCTGGTCTCTTGCACACACAATATACCAACCTTCCTTCTGTCCATCATATCAACTAGCTCTCTCCCTACACCAGTCATACTGCCAACATTCAAAGTTCCAACCCTCACTACCACAGTCCTAGCCTTTCTCCTCTCTTCCTGCCTTCAGCCATGTCTTCTGCCTCTTCTCTTTCTTCGGCCAACAGTAGCCCAACTTCTGCCAGCACCCTGTAGGCTAACAGTACTGGTGGCGGTCGTTGTTAACCCAGCCTCGACTGATCTGGTATAAAAATTTTTCTTGGTAACTGCATGAAATGTTTTGGCAAAGTTTTACACCGGATGCCCTTCCTGACGTAATCCTCCCCATTTATCCGGGCTTGGGACCGGCACAAAGAAATGCACTGGCTTGTGCATCCCCAGTGGCTGGGTTCATGACTTTGCATATGATACTAGTGAGAAATATGGTTCTGTAATTTCCGAGGGCTGTAGATGACTCTTCTTTATGCAGAATGATGACTGTTGCTGTTCTTCATTCATGAGGTGTGAAGCCTGTTAGGAAGTTAAATAGTGATTCCAGACATTCTGACAGGTCATCTTTCATGCTACTTAGAAGGCATCCTGGGATATTGTCTAGCCCATCAATGCAGTGATCTTGGCCTTAGACAGAGCATTGAGGATTTGTTCTCTGGTGATAGAAGGGGGAGCTATATTTGATGGTATTTCCTGAGTGGAAGTTGATGGGGAAAGAGGGGGAAAGTTAGAGGTGAATTTGTCTACTGGTAGGTTTGCTATATCTTTTGGCTCAGTATAGGTGGCTCTGCACACAATTGTGTATTGCCTTTGAAGTTGCAGACATAGCTAAAGAATGCCTTGTGGTTGTCCATGGCCTTAGAGGCCAACTTTACCTCAAATTTGGCTTTGGTAGACTTTATCCTCTAAATTGTTTGTTTGATTTTGATAAGATTGCTTTTATCCTGCTAGGTGCTACACCTCCTAATTTTTTGTTATGGTTTTCTTCCTTTTGTTATACAGCCTATTGATGCTATGATTCCACTAGGGTGGCTTTTTTAGTTCTGTACTTATTACTGGTTTGTACAGCTGCCTCTAGGCAGCTATTAACATGCCTGTATAGGGTTTCTGTGAGCAGTTCCACATAAGCAGCAGTGTTCTCAAGGTTTATGAGGTCTTGAAATTTTGCCATGTTATCAGTTAACAGAAGAAATTTAGCCTTAGAGTAGTTCCTGAACATTCCAGGATTACCTGGGGTTCAGGATTTTATTTTTACTTCAAAGGAGACCATTTTGTGATCTGACCTTACCAGAGAGGACATTACAGTAGGGGGTGTACAGTGCTCTCCCATATTAGTAAGGACCAGATCCAGTATGTTTGCACCCCTGGTCGGTATATTGACAATCTGGTCCAGGGAGTTTGTATTTACAAAATTCAGGAATCTCTGGGCCTGCATGTTTGGTGTCATATATGATTAATATATGATTACTAGTGGGTTAATTAGTCACACATGAATATAGTGTTGGGTTGGATGGTGAATGTTTCCAGTAAGCTTAAATATATGTTACAGGTTTCCTGAGTCATAGAAGAGGACCTAGAGAGTGGAAGGAACTGGTATGGGATTTTGTCTGTGATGATTTGAATGTGGAGAAGTTCAAGTGGATCACCCTATTTGACTAGCCTTGAGGTATATTTATTTTTGATGAAAATTGAGACACCTCTACCTTTTTAATCCCCCATCTGTGTAGTAGCTGGTCTAAATGTGTAGAAGGCATTATAGCCTTGCACTGCCTCTGTGCTGTCTGTGACTTTAAACTATGTTTCTGTGACTGCACAGACATAAGTATTCTCTAGGCTGAGGAGAGCCTGTAGGGAGTGGAGTTTTTTGCCTCGATTCCTTGCATTGAGCAGTAACACCTTTATATTTTCTTCGTTTTGATTTGTTACATTGGAAACACTTTCAGTTTGGCATTGCCTAAAATGGCACTTGTGTGGGAGGACAATGTTTTAGTGAATATTTGAAAGCCTAGAGGAGAGAGGTACGACTATCCCTGGCAAAGCAGCATGATCTGTTGACTCTCTCCTTCCATGCTGACAAATACTGCGCCCTCTTAGACTGACACTAGAAACTAAGCCAATTATTAAAGTCATCTTCTGTTCGTATTTTGGCATCATCTTTGGTGAAGGTAAAATACTGTTCAATGCTAGGCTCATACCAGCCTGGGAGACATATTCCAAGAGCTCCATGATGTCTCTTTCCATATAGTCTATGGAGGTATGTCTCAGGTCATTTACACCCACAAGGACAATGAATGCGTCACATTGGTACTAGTGGTCCAGTTACCTGAGTGCATGTATAATATGGCAGATCCGGCCCCTGATAAGTAACTGACTGTGACTTTCTCCTTATTCAGCCTGGTGACAGGGAAATCAGTGTGTTTCACAATGGAGTCTCCAATGACCAGAATACTGGATTGTGTGGTGGCTTGCCTTGTAGGCCTAGAAGAAGAGGCTCCATGAGATGTGGATGCATGTAGTACTTTGAAAGAGTTCATTTGGGACTGCTGAGGACATTTCTCATGTGTAATTTATCTAGGAGGTCTTTAAGGTATAGGAAGGTTATACTTAAGTGCCTCAACATTTCTGGGTGTATGTGTCTGCTTTGCACTATTTGTGAAGGATGTCGCATATGTACTACTGACAGTCTGATTGACATTAGGAGTGATTTTATGTAACAGCATTGCCTACAGTTTATTTGAGAATTAACTCGTTGTCAGTAAACATGAGACAATTTCTACATTGCCTCAGGATGCCCATATCTTCCAAGCTGGTAACAGTGATAGTGGGAAAGTTCATATGTATTGGCAACAGGCCCATTTTTATTGATCAGACAATTGCTGTGAGACTATAAAATAATGTCAAGAGTATCTGGTTTGCAACTCTGGGGGCAGTGCATGTCACTGCAAACTAGATGCCCTGTGTGCAACTAGGTATTGGTGAAATTTCAAGGGTGTTTTTAGACGAAAAATGTCAACTCAAGCTGCCTTGTCTCTTGTATTCAAATGAGACATTGACGTTAGGTATGCATTCAAGTCCTTCATTATACATACACACATCAAGAGCTATAACTTGTACATATACTTCGTACTTCATATGCTGACTGACTGACTTGTTACTTCTAACACACACACACACACACACACACACACACACACACACACACACACACACACACACACACACACACACACTCACACACACACACACACACACACACACACACACACACACACACACACACACACACACACACGCACACACGCGCACACACACACACACACACACACACACACACACACACACACACACACACACACACACACACACACACACACACGTGCATCTCCATTCAAGCTTACAGTCACACTGACTGACTACACAAAATGGCACTGATCTCACATGTGCTCAGTAACTTATATGCACATGCTGTCTAGCTACAGTGGCTGGCTAGGTTCAGTACATATACTGATCTACAATGGCATTGTCAAACATTTGAGGGGAAACTGCTAAAGTAGAACCTGATGATTTATGGATGAAATATTTAGGGAGATATTCTGAAGTTAGTTTAGACACCAGCTAATCAAACAGTACTTACTGAAATATCAAGCTATAAGGTAAATGAAGCAAACAAGCAACAAAAAGCTGTCCTATAAAATTTACCTCATTGAGAAATTAAGGTAGACTTATTGGCATTTATGTACCCCAAATAAGCTAAAATACCTTGAGATATGGGTCTCAGACAAGCTAACCAAGGTGTGTGTGTTTGTGTTATATGCTAATTTTTTCTAAATCAATTTTATTAAATTTCAACATTGAAACATTGTTACAAATATTAAATGGAAAAGAGGAAAAGTAATAACTTGCATATCACATTAAAAAATGAGATTAAGTAATAACATTCATCATCTTTCCTCAGCCTTCAAAATGATCAAAATCCATACTCAAGAACATGTTCAAGAACAATACACTACTGATTTTTAAGTTGTCTACCAATTTCTTTAACTCTGACTACCATATAATGACAATATGTGGATACAATGGATATAAAAAGTGTACACACCCCCTGTTAAAATGGTATAGCAGGGTTTTGTGATATAAAAATGACACCACAATAAATCATTTAAAAACTTTTCCCACCTTTAATGTGACATATAACCTGTACAATTTAATTGAAAAACAAATCTGTTAGGGGATAAAAATATAAAAAAATAAAAAACGTACAATACGCTGGTTGCATAAGTGTGCACACCCTTAAACTAATACACCTTTTGATTTAATCACAGCATCACAGCATTCAGTCTTCTTGGGTAGGAGTCTATCAGCATGGCACATCTTGACTTGGCAATATTTGCCCACTCTTCCTTGTAAAAGTGCTCCAACTCTTTCAGATTGCGAAGGCATCTCTTGTGCACAGCCCTCTTCAGGTCACCCCACAGATTTTCTATTGGATTTAGGTCTGGGCCATTCCAAAACTTTCATTTTCTTCTGGTGAAGTCATTCTTTTATTGATTTGGATGTATGCTTGGGGTCATTGTCGTGTTGAAAGGTGAAATTCCTCTTCATCTTCAGCTTTCTAGCAGATGCCTGAAGTTTTTAGCCTAAAATGACTGGTATTTGGAACTGTTCATAATTCCCTCCATATTGACTAAATCCCCAGTTCCAGCTGAAGAAAAACAACTCTAAAGCATGATACTGCTACTGCCATGCTTCACCGTGGGGATGGTGTTTTTCTGGTTATGCAAAGTGTTGTTTTTGCACCAAACATACCTTTTGGAATTGTGGCCAAAAAGTTCATCCTTGGTCTCATCAGACCATAACACATTTTCCCACATGCTTTTGGGAGACTTGATGTACTGCTTTGCAAATTTTAGCCAGGCCTGGATGTTTTTGTGTAAGAAAAGACTTCCATCTTGCAACCCTAGCCCATAGTCCAGACATATGGAGAATATGGAAGATTACTGCCACATGTAGTACACAGCCAGTACTTGCCAGAAATTCCTACAGCTCCTTCAGTGTTGCTGTAGGTCTCTTGGCAGCCTCCCTGACCAGTTTTCGTCATGTCTTTTCATCAATTTTGGGGGGACTTCCAGTTCTTTGCAACGTCACTGTTGTCCCATATTTTCTCCACTTTTTGATGGCTATCTTCACTGTGTTGCATGGTATATCCAATGCTGTGGAATTTTTTTATACCCTTCTCCTGACTGATACCTTTCGACAATGAGATCCCTTTGATGCTTTGTAAGCTCTCTGTAAACCATGGCTTTTGCTGTAGCAGGCAACTGAGGAAATGTCAGGAAATCCTACTAGGACATCTAAACTTTATTTGGGGTTAATTATAGTCTCTTTAATTGATGGCAGGTGTGTACCCAAGAAGACTGAATGCTGTAATTAAATCAAAAGATGCTTCAACAAAGTATTTGTTTAAGGGTGTGCACACTTTAGCAACCGGCTTATTGTAAGTTTTTTATTTGTTATATTTTCCTCCCTAAAAGATTTATTTGTTTCTCAATTGAATTGTACAGGTTATAGGTCACATTAAAGGTAGGAAAAGTTTTTAAATGATTTATTGTGGTCTCATTTTTTATATTACAAAAACCTGGCATTTTAACGGGTGTGTACACTTTTTATATCCACTGTAAATAATACACTTCTAGTGAATAATGTATGGATAATTACACACAATGACGTTTACAGTTTACATGCAAAGAACATCAAAGTATATACCTTGTCTGTACATACCTTGTCAATAAAAATGGTACATTTCTAATATGTGAACATGTTGCCAGTTAACATATCTAACAAACAGCTATATACAGAAAAAAAAACATGCATCATGGGGCTTCCTTTATTCTTCTTTCCCTTATTCTCATTTTTATTTTCGTAATAAATATTCTTGTAGCAAATATGGCAGATAAACGATGAATGGGTTATTGATGGAACCTACTCCCATTCTTTCAGTTTTAATGCAGTCCTGAACACCTTCTACTGTAGTCACCAATAAAGGATGCAGGTCCGACAGGTTTGGTTCCACTCTTTCATAAGAAGGAGTGTTGCTTGTCTCATGAGATTTCATTATTTCTTATTTAGTAGGTCCTCTGATATCATACATTTACTTCCAAACTTGGGAAACAAGAATGGCATGTTATTTTTCTAACATTCAGTAGTGGTAGTGAACTGAATACTAAATTATAAACATGATATAGCTACTGTAGTTAGTAATAGCCATTACTGTCCTGTGTTTGATGTGGAATGTAGCTTGTAACGCCCTTATGTGTAGCTACTGTAGTTAGTAATACCCATTACTGTCCTGTGTCTGATGTGGAATGTAGCTTGTAATGCCCTTATGTGTAGCTACTGTAGTTAGTAATACCCATTACTGTCCTGTGTCTGATGTGGAATGTAGCTTGTAATGCCCTTATGTGTAGCTACTGTAGTTAGTAATACCCATTACTGTCCTGTGTCTGATGTGGAATGTAGCTTGTAATGCCCTTATGTGTAGCTACTGTAGTTAGTAATACCCATTACTGTCCTGTGTTTGATGTGGAATGTAGCTTGTAATGCCCTTATGTGTAGCTACTGTAGTTAGTAATACCCATTACTGTCCTGTGTCTGATGTGGAATGTAGCTTGTAATGCCCTTATGTGTAGCTACTGTAGTTAGTAATACCCATTACTGTCCTGTGTCTGATGTGGAATGTAGCTTGTAATGCCCTTATTTGTAGCTACTGTAGTTAGTAATAGCCATTACTGTCCTGTGTCTGATGTGGAATGTAGCTTGTAATGCCCTTATGTGTAGCTACTGTAGTTAGTAATAGCCATTACTGTCCTGTGTCTGATGTGGAATGTAGCTTGTAATGCCCTTATGTGTAGCTACTGTAGTTAGTAATAGCCATTACTGTCCTGTGTCTGATGTGGAATATAGCTTGTAATGCCCTTATGTGTAGCTACTGTAGTTAGTAATAGCCATCACTGTCCTGTGTCTGATGTGGAATGTAGCTTGTAATGCCCTTATGTGTAGCTACTGTAGTTAGTAATACCCATTACTGTCCTGTGTTGGATGTGGAATGTAGCTTGTAATGCCCTTATGTGTAGCTACTGTAGTTAGTAATAGCCATTACTGTCCTGTGTTTGATGTGGAATGTAGCTTGCAATGCCCTTATGTGTAGCTACTGTAGTTAGTAATAGCCATTACTGTCCTGTGTCTGATGTGGAATGTAGCTTGCAATGCCCTTATGTGTAGCTACTGTAATTAGTAATAGCCATTACTGTCCTGTGTTGGATGTGGAATGTAGCTTGCAATGCCCTTATGTGTAGCTACTGTAATTAGTAATAGCCATTACTGTCCTGTGTCTGATGTGGAATGTAGCTTGTAATGCCCTTATGCACTGCCCTCGTATCTGTTTGGGCTTTAGATATGCATTAATACCACCAGAGAGATCATTCTTTCAGATGTACTTTAAATTGGTAGGGTAAGAAAATAACAAAACAAGCAGAGATGTTATGTCAACCCTGCCAACTGAATTCTCCCTGATGAAAATAGTACTCACACAGCTGGAGTTACTAATTTCTGGAAATCGAGATCAGACAGATTACATTTACGATGGTAATTTGTATGCAATGACAGCTCTCCCATTCTTCATACATTTATTTTTATTTATTTATTTTACATTTATTTATCGGGAGTGTCTGATTGAGCCAAAAAAAAAATTTTTTCACCGGAGGCCCGGGAAGAAAAGCTCCAAGTTACTTAGCAAAGCACCAAGTTATATAGCAAATAGTGTTATCGTAGAAAAACAACTGATGTAGTAAAAAGTGATGCAATTGAGTTGAAGCAAAAGAAACAATAAAAAAACAACAGTAGTACAAATAATGCAGTAAAAATGATAAATCACACATATTGCAAAAACATTATTTTTTCCTACTTGCCTCACCAAATTGGACAATAAAAATAAAAATATATAGTAATAAGCTGGTGATATATTCCAAGGGATACCGTGAGGGAAATAACATTAGAGAGGAATGAAATAGGATGGACAGTGACAGAAAAAAAATTAAAGAGGGGTCAGCCTGGTGTTGAGCAGGAGCATACCCAGTTTTTAGAGAAATAGACCTTGAGAAGAGTTTTTAATTTGGAAGGGTTAGCTGTGAAGAGAATGGGCTGGGGAACTGAGTTCCAAAGTTTGAAGATGTACTTAAGTTTGTCAGATGAGAGGAGGGGTCTATTGTTACTGTAGGGTTTTACTAGATTTTTAAGGGCTGGACATTTGTGTGGTCAGTAGACTATGGAGTAGCAAATAATGAGTTGTTTGAGGCAGAGAAGATTTAGGAGTTCCAGGCAGTCTAGTTTATGAAGAGCTGAACAATGATATGTTCTGTATGAGAGGTTGGTGACAAACTTAGCTATTTTGTTGTAGCAGGATTCCATTGTATTTAGATTTGTTTTCTTTAAATTTGTGAAAATTCGGGAGGCATACAAGACAGTGGATAGTAGGTGGCTTTGAGCAATGGATGTTTTGGCAGTTTGGGTGAGGAATGGTTTGGCTCTATAGAGTTCCCCGAGTTTTATGTGGACCTTTTTGATAGTTTGTGATATGTGCAGGCCATAACTGAGGGATTTGTCAATGGTGACACCTAGTAGTTTGGTGTGGTCCACTTGCTCTATTTTGGTATTGTTAGTTGAGTAGATGATGAATAGGATGGGGGTTGAGCTGTTTTATTGTTGGTAAATACAATTAGTTTGGTCTTGTTGGGGTTGAGCATTAAGAAGCAAAGGGAAGACCACCGGCTCAGCTTTCAACAACAGTACAACACCAAATGTTCCTTCTTATGGGAGCAGCAATCGCTGAGTATACTCCTTCACAAGCCTTTTGTCAGCAAAAACAGATAAACCAGCACGTAAACGTTTAAGACTGGAACAAGACTTCTTTATTCACACAACAGTAAACCCAAGCGCTTTCACCTGAGAGTCCCAGAGAGTCTCTTTTTTTTGAAAAAGCCTGAGACTCTCAGGTGTAAGCGCTTGGGTTTACTGTTGTGTGAATAAAGAAGTCTTGTTCCAGTCTTAAACGTTTACGTGCTGGTTTATCTGTTTTTGCTGACAAAAGGCTTGTGAAGGAGTATACTCAGCGATTGCTGCTCCCATAAGAAGGAACATTTGGTGTTGTACTGTTGTTGAAAGCTGAGCTGGTGGTCTTCCCTTTGCTTCTTAGTTTTGGTGCTGTGTTTCTTTTTTACTGGGGTTGAGCATTAGCTGACTGGAGGAAAGGTAGTGTTCTAGATCCATAAAGGCTTTTTGTGTTTTTTGCAAGAATTCAGGGATTGAGGTAGATGAGTGTAGAATCATCTGCGTATTGAATAATGTTGCCTGATGTAGTGGCTGAATTAAGATTGTTTGTAAAAACTGTAAAGAGAAGTGGCCTAAGTATGGAGCCTTGGGGTACACCTACTGAGAAGGGTAAGAGTGAAGATATACTGTCTTGCCATTTAACAGCTTGCCATCTATCTGACAAGCAGCTGCGGAACCATTCTAGGGTGGATTGTGAGAAGTTTAAGGTGACCAGTTGGTACAGGAGTTTTTGGTGTGAGACAGTGTCAAATGCTTTTGACATGTCTAGGAAAACTGCTGAGACATAAAGGACATTGCTTCTAAAGTGGTTAGCTATGTCTGCAAACCTGATAAGAGCAGATGTGGTGCTATGATTTGGTCTGATGCCATGTTGAGTATCTGACAGGAGGTTATTTTCCAGGAGATAGGGAAGGATTTGTGAGTGTATACATCTCTTAAGGACAAGAGGTGGGGGGAGTACTGCAATGGGTCTGTAGTTTGATAGTAGTGCAGAGGTGCCTCCTTTGGGTAGGGGGATGATATGGGATATCTTCCAGGTTTAAGGACATAGTGTTCAGAGATAGACCGATTTATTAGTAGGGAGACTGGGTAAGTAATGGTGTCAGCAGCCAGCCTCAGGAATTCATTGGGAAGCAGGTCTACCGCTAGAGTTGATGGTTTTAGTCTATGAAGAAGTTTGTTAATGTAGTTCGTAGGTCTTTGTTTAAGGGTAAATGCTGCAGGATTGATGGCAGAGGTGGTGGGAATGATCAGATGGCTGGAAGTGTTATGGTTTAGTAGAAACAGTATTGAATTTGTAAAGTGAGAGTTGAATTGAGTGACTATGCTTTGGGGGGTTAGGGGTAAGGAGTTGAGGGTTGTTTGGGATTGGGAAGTTGATTTATAAATGCCCAAAATTTTGGGAGGATATTTTGATGTTTCTGTTGGGCTGATGAATAGTACTTTTTTGTCTGATTTTGTTTTTTTTTACTCTGCTTCTTAATTGTTGATAGTTTTGGAGGTTTGTTTGTTTTTTGTTGGCCACATAGTGGGATCATGCCCTGTCTCTTTGTTTCATGAGGAGTTTAGTGTCTTTTGTTAGCCATGGGGTTGGTTTAGTTTTTACATAGATTTTCCTAATGGGAGCAACTTTATCTAGAATCTCCAGTAATGGATTGTTTAAGTATTTAGTTGCATTATCTAATTGGAGGTGTTTTAGTGGAGACCAGTTACACTGTTTCAACGGGGGTTAAAAATATCTGAGGAGAAATTCTTTGTGTTACGGATGTACTTGTATGTGATGGATTTTTTAGACTTTACCTTATGTTCATCTGCCAAGTTGAGGGCATTATAATGTAAGTGAACTACACACTTCAGACAGTGCAATAAATTCATGTAAATATTTTACAACAGATGCATCTATTAAATCACCCACCTGATTGTTTGTTTTCAGAACAACAGCATATAGATAGGCATGTGCCATGTCTAAATCCTCCCTTTGTAAATCGACTTCATGTACAATAACATCTACAGGTTTGTTCTTACAGATGGTTAATGGCACACCTCTGTTCCTTATGTAATAGACTGTCTGTCTTCATTCAAGACCATGTATAGTAGCAACAGCTCAACAAATAGGCAACAATTCCCCTCTGATAAACAACATTATGGACCCTTCCTTCTGCCGGTTTTACTGAATACTTGTGCATGTCACTCTAGTGAAAAAAAGAAAAATTGTAATAGTTCTACAAGTCAGAGAAAACCAGATAAGTGTTTTCATTTCTTGATCTGATTTTAAATTCATTTTAACAGTCTGTATCTGCTTTCACTAAAGTCTTTAAGCCTACTAGTGATTACAGTATGTAATTGCACTGCATTTTTGCTGTTTTAAGTGGTCTAATTGTTGTCATTAAGCCCTGGTTTTATTCTTGTGTACTAAGTGTATGTCAGGCTAATTCAGGACTTCACTTTGCACATTGGGGCAGTTTTAGGCTAGTGTGCTCAGAGCTAAGGGTCTGTAAATTCAAAAGTTGCTGTTTGCTGTGATTTTTTTTTAATTACTGTTGCACTGCAATAGCTCTATGTGTCAGAGAAAGACAGATACGTGTTTTTATTTTCCCTTCCACCCACCCTATTGTAGTTGTAGTTGTGTTCTTTAAACCCAGTGTATCTGTTACTGCCTGCTCCTTATGATAATCTGACAACACAATTTCCTCCCTCTCCCCATTCATTGGCTGTTGACAGCAAGCACATAAGGGCTCCCAACTGAAATGTCGACACTCGAAATGCTGAGTGCCGACAAGCCAAAAAAAAAAAAAGGAATGAAAACATAGGAGAAAAGTGACTAGAAAATCACTCTTCTCCTTAAAACTTCTTTGTGCATGGGAGGGCAAGCCCTCCACATCCCCATCTTATATATACCAACTCTGAGATTGGCAGACCTCGGATAAAAGGGAATATTCTGAGAAATGGCACCTCAGTATGTTTAAGTCCGATCTTTCGGCCATTTAGTAGCTATATTTCTGGAGTCACTCTAGCAGGTCCCAACACTTCAAATAGTTACCGCATATAAGTGTTACTTTGCAAAGTCTGTTCTCTTAAACTACTCACCAGGCTAAAAGACCTTTGATAAAATTCCTTAATATCGAGTGTACTGATTTTATTATCAAATTAAGGAATGTTATTTATTTATTTTATTTATTTAACATTTGTTGACTGGGAAAGTCCGAGTAGGACAGAGCCTATTTTCAGCGGAGGCCCAGGGAGAAACGCTCCAGACGCATATTTTTGGAATGTGGGAGGAAAGAGGAGTACCCAGAGGAAATGCAGGGTGGACATGCAGACTCCATACAGAAGGCACCCCAGCCGAGAACCAAACCAGAGAACCTCTTGCTGTGAGGTGACAACTTTAACTGCTGCACCATTCTGCTGCCCATTTTTACTATAATTAGTTTACTGGTTCTTGCTGGTGGCAGAAAAAGATTTCCTGGCTAGTTTATTTTTATTGAAATTTAAATACTTAGTAGCAAGTCCACCCAAACATTATTCTAAAACCGAACTTCAGGCAGTTATAGTTCCCCTGCCCCCACAATCATTCCTGTTGGTAACATGGATATTCACTTTCTCACAACTTCTCTAGCCAGCCTGAGTGAGATGGGTGTTTTGAAACAGTGTAAGAATTGTATCATGCTGTCTGCTGATCATCTATTACTCAAACAGCATAACACAGAGTGTGAGAGAGATGTATGTATATAAAGTCCTTGGTGGCAAAAATCTCGCATACAGTAAAGTCAGACACCAAAGTCATCAGCAGTACACCGCACATCACATCTCTCCAAGACCATTACATTACACATAATCCATCATATAATGATGCTCTAAAGATTAACTTGCCAAAACCTCGAAGACCTCCAAAATACAACAGCAACACAAAGCACACACAGCATATTAAGCCTACTTCCTCACATAGCGCAAAGAGTCCCAAAGTCACAGATTCTGAGACAATCAGGCAGGTATCGACCCAACCAAACATACTTGTTTTAGGTCAGTCCATTGTAAGACATACAGATATGCCTCTTACCAGGCTGGGCAAGGAAAGAGTAATGGCTAGTTGCTTGTCTGGTGCCAGGATCCGTCAGCTCATGCATGCATTCAAGTTTTGAATAACAAGTACCAATATGACTGTGTCAGTTCATGCCGGTTCAATGACTTAAGGTGTACCTCTCTGGATTATATGAAGAGAGACATGATGGAGCCCTCAGACTATGTGTCCAGGGCAGGTATGAGCCTAGCACTGAGCAGCATTCTACTGTCTCCATGGATGATGCTGCAGTATGAGCAAAAAATTATTTACTTATTTTCTGATGCCATTCAAAGGGAGGTCATATATTTGTCAGTGTGAGAGGATATGATCAACAGACCATGTTGCTTCACCAGGGATGGCATGCATCTGCTTCTCTATGGTTTTCATTATTGGCAAATACATTGTTCACCCCATAATGCCTTTTTTAGGCAATGCCAACCAGATAAACCTACCAACATAATGAAACAAGCAAAGGAGAATATGAAGATGTTACTGATCAATGCTAGGAGCCTGAACAACAAACTCCACTCCCTATAAGCCCTTCTCACCCTAGAAGACATTGACATCTGTGCAGTGGCCAACACATGGTTTAAAATAGCAGAGAGCACTCTGCCTGTGCAGGACTTCCACATGTTTGGACTAGCTACTGCTCAGGAGGGGAAGAAGGTGGAGGTGTATGAGTCAACATTCAGAAGAGATTCACATCAAGGCTGGTAAAGCAGCATGATGCACTAGAACTTCTTCAAGTCCAAATAACCTTCAGAAAGGTCCCATACCATATATTAGCTAGCTACAGAACTCCCTCTATGACAAAGGAAAGCCACAACGCCTATCTAAGGAACTAGAATCACTCAGAATTCAACCCAGTACCATTTTCCTAGGTTGTCTAAGCTAGCCAACCATAGACTGGGAAACCTACTTCACCACTAGTGCACAAGCAAAGAGATTTCTGGACTTTGTCAATACAAACACTCTGGAACAATTAGTTAGAATATCCACTGGGGGAATAACATCTTGGATGTTGCCCTTACTAATATGGGAGCATCTTGCATCATCCCTTGCATATCTTTTTGACTTGCTAGGTCTGACCATAAAGCAGTCTCTTTTGAAATAAAACTGAAACCAGAGACCCCTTTCAACCAAAGTACCTTTAGAAATTTGTTTAATAAAAACTACCTATCCTAAGTGATACATTGGCAAGTCTCAAATCCCCTCCAAACCCAGTTAACTCTACTGAATACGCAGAAATGTACACCACCACACTACACCAGCATATAAACAGCTGCAGAGATGCAGCTGTACCCCATAGGAATAAGTGCAGACAAACCCCAGAAACAAACCCACATGGTGGAAACATAATAACAACAAGGTTTATAATAAAAGGAAAAAGATTTTGAGCAAACTTAAGAAGTGTAATTCCCAGAATGTTAGAGCTGTTGTCACTGTAATAAACAAACTCGTGAGCTTAATAAAAATCCACCAAAGCCAAGTCTGAGGCTAAAATAGTTACACAAACCACAAACAATCACAAGGCCTGTTTAGTTATGTTCGTAATATCAAAAGCACAACACAGTAATATGCTGAGCTGATTGTGAACGATGTTAACTGCACTGAGTCTGAAGATATATATCTAACCTACTGGCCAATAAATTTAGCTCTAACTTTACTCCTCTGTCCACACCATCTGTCTGTCAAGTTATACCAAAAACTGGCTCACCACCAGATATCACACAAGGCAAGTCGTAAAAGTACTATCACAAGTTGAAAATATTGCATAGACAAGTCCTGACAATATCCCAGGAAGCATCTTAAATAGCCTGAAGCACAATTTAGTTACAGCCCTAACAACACTGTTCAGGCTCAGCCTACATACAGGTTTTGTACCAAGTGAATGGAGAACAGCTACAGTCATTCCCCTGCATAAACGAGCATCTTCCCCAGATCCAGGCAATTACAGACCCATAAGTCTGGCTAGCTTCATATGCAAAACCATGGAAAGACTTAACATGGAATTAATCAATCAAAACATAGGGAACCTCCAAACATCAGATCTGTCTCAGTTTGGAATCATTTAGGCCAGGTCATACTTACTCAGTCTGATAGAATTTTCTTTGAAAAGGTCACCAAAGCAATGGATGAAGACAAAACAATACACAATGCATACTTCAACCTGTCCAAAGCTTTTGATCCAATTCCCCACTCAGGCATTGTACAGAAAGTAAATAAACAGTGAATAAACCCCTATGTCACCCACTGGATTGCCATGTAAGCTTACAGATAGGACACAGATATTCAAAACAGGGGAAGTCACCTCCACAAAGACACCAGTCACCAGTGGAGTTCCCCAGAGTTCTGTGATGGGACAATCTTCAGTTTGGCATCTACTTTTCTGAAGTAAAAGACAATACCAAGGGCTCTAGTTGACTAAGTCTGCAAATGCCTGCAAACTATGAGCAATCATTAAATCTACAAATGACTTAGCCATCCTGCAGGAAGGTTTGTTTCGAATAAATAACTGATGTCAAAATCATGGTCTGAAACTAAATGCCAAAAATGCATTATTGTATCCATTGGGAAGTCATCTACCATAGGGAACTACCACATTGACAATGCATCCCTACGAGTTGACCCAGTTGTTCAGGATTGGAGAACTTATGCAGACAGTGACCTAACGTTTGACCAATGTGTCTATTGTTGTAAGAAAGTCCTTCTATTTTCCACAGCTTATAAACAAAGGGGCAGAGTCTAGGTCTAAGGATGTTATTGTCACCTTTCTTCAGCCCTCATTAGGCCAGTCTTTGAATGTAATGCACCGTTTGGTATGTATATGTCCAGACACATGCAGCAAATGGAATGCCCATAGACATACCTTACTAAAAGAATACAAGGCCTAAACAACATGTCTTACAGAGCTCTGTCACTATACTCGGTATCCTGCAGACTGCTATAAGGTGACCTGTGTCTGGCATACAAGGCCTCATCTGACCTAGTACTGATGGATGTACTGCACATCTGCAAGTCCAGTGGTATCAGAAATAGTCTAGGGATATAAACCTCTTCTGCAACAACAACAGAATGATTTGGAGGGACAGGTATATCTTGCAGAGGATATCCCTGTTCTGGATCAGACGCCTTATCCACATGACTCTCCATCTGCATTAAACAAAGTTCATCCCAGTCCATGTTCAAGCCCATCTTAGACCTATGGATAAGAAATGAAAATTTAACCCAGGACTGTCTCCTGCACTACTAATTACCAGAGACAGCATATCAATGCTTCAATCCATGCATGGGTCACCTCAAATTATCTATGGCATGATCCCAGTTATTCTCTTTAGGGGTAATATATAATTACCAACCATGGGATTAGCAAGGTCAATCTGTAACCAAATGTGATAGGTTAATTCATGCACAAAATGGGGAAATTAGCTATGCTTAAAATGGCCCACAAGGGCAGCTAGCCTAGTACTTACCTATGAATCTATGAACTAGATGGAATGCCAAATAAAAATTGGAAAAGGGCAGGAGACATTTTGGTAAAGGTCTGGAGGGAGTTGTCTGACTGAATCCTGGTAGGAGGGAAAACACTCCTCTCTTGGAATAAAGCAGCACTGGTCATTGTACAGAAAAAAAGGAGAGACCCCTCTGACTCAGGCTCTCCTAGAACCATGTTGACTCATCGACTCCTAGTCACAACTAGAAAGTCTTTGCAATTATTTTGGCAAAAAGACTAGCTAAAGTACTTGCAAAATAGAATTCATTGAGACCAATGTGTTTTTTAGAAGGTGGACAAACATTTGACAATATAAATGTAACTGTAATAATACAGAGGGATGCTATGGATAATAAAATAACACTCATGTTCCTAAGCCTGGATGCAGTGAAGGCAATTAGTGGAGTTAGTTGGGGATTTATATAGCAGGTATTGCATATCTGTGGTATACTACAATACTGGATAAAAGTATTCATTGGGATATATGAAGGCTCCCAATCTAAACTAAAATCTGAAGAAAGATTATCTGAGACTATACCTTTAACTAGACAGCTCAGACATAGTTGCCTAATTTCCCTCTGTTATTTCCTTTATATTTAGAACCATTAGCTAGACATATTAAATCATCTATTTTAGAAAGATATAATTGTGGGGATACGCAAGAAAACAGAGGTGTAACCATTTTTTTTTTTCAAATTTTACTCTAAGGTCATGTACTGCTACCCCCTTCCCCAATGATTCAGGTTTTTCATACACCCTTTCAGCATGCCCTAACTAACCAAAACTGCACTATAATAATTGTGGAGGAAAAAATTAAATTAAGCCATTGAATTCTAGATGTTGTATGGTATACTTATAGCTTTCTTCCAATTGTTTGATCTAATGATGATCTGTATATAAATCACAACTAAGGAAAGAAATTCTGTCTTATTTTTTCTTTCAAGGAAAAATGAGTTCAGTCCAAGGCTTAATGTTCAAGGCTGATAAAATAGTTTTTCCCAATAAACAAAAAAGACAAGTGCTTGCTATGGCACATAAATCATATCTGGAAAGAGTACCTGCCTCCTTCCCCCTATAAATAAGGTTGTCACCTTCTCTGTATTCCTCTTTTGTTAGATTGGGATGACAGTGAATTAACATATCCAATGTAATTTATTTCAAATTGCTGCTTTCATGTATATACACAACATGACTCCACCCCAACTACCAAAAAAACGACACCTTCTGTCTACCCTTCTGATGTCAGACTGGAATGAAAGTGAAAGAACAAGCAGAACACAATAACATATTTCAACCTGTTGCTGCCAATGTGTATTCATAGCATAATTCCCTAATCCTACCTCCAAAAGACAGCTGTCTGTGTAAACATTTGATACCTGACTGTGAGGAAAGTGAAAAAAAATAAAAATCACAGTAATGAGTAAGCATTTTAACTAGTTGCTTCTAGATGGCACACTGGACTTAGACAAGCTATAGTGACCTTCTGTGCACACCTGAGAGTCACAGATCAGAGGAAGCAAGTGAAAATTATTTTCTGTTTATTTCCTAATTAAAAGTAATGATGTCAGGAAAATTGAAAACTAATATCTTGTAAGTACATGTAGCCCTCTGGCTAAGAGCCTTACATAATAGTCCATCAACAACTTTCCAGATATCCATATTATCATAACAAATGCATGCAAACGTAGCACAGCTTCAGAACAGGTCACAATACTCTTGTAGCTACTCCAGAGGTAGTTAATCACATCTCTGCCAGCTGAGGCAATGTTTTGTTACAGTGACCATATTTCTAGATTTCTCAAAAATTTTTAATCATTAATATACAGAAGACTAGCATGGTGCATATAAGCTGCTCTGATCTTAGGTTGCTGGTAGACCATATGTTAATGAGGTGAGGTGGTAGTCTTCACTTCTTTTTTCAGACACACAAGATAGCAGACTATACACTAATTCCATCAAGTATGAATGCTTCATCTATGTTAAGTCAAGTCATTGCTCTTTGAGGATTTCTCACTAACAGATATACTTTGAAAAAAAAAACTGTTCCTTGAAATTAACAACTAAACTCCAAACTAAAGATTTTTGCATGGGATAGGGTAAACCACCCAGCACCCCCATTTTTGATCTAACTGATTCCCCGTTACTTACAAGTACTAATTCTACAGTCATACAACAGTCAGAAAAAAGGGAAAATAATGGAAAATGATGTGCAGTAGTCTCACACAAATACCAGGCTTGTTATCCCTATTAAATTCAAACAAATCACTGTAACAAAAATCTAATATAAAACATAAAAAAAAACAGCAATCAGACAAAAACAACCCTGATGTCCCCAATAGAATGGAACAAAAAATAGAAAAATGCAAAATGTGACCTAAAGCAAAATAAAAAACTTACATAATATCTCAAGGAAGCATCAACTTCACAAACAAAAGCAACTACCATATATTAAAACAAAATTTCATCAAAAGCTAGTCTAACAGCTCCAACACAAAATATATGAGATAATGCTTCATTTTAATAAAACTAAATAGTAACAAAAAACACTGAAATAAAAGATTCATTCAGTCTACAAAAATCAGTAAATAATTCACAAAAGCTACGTCAACCTAGTCTAAGAAAACCAACATAAATACCTGCTGCTAAAATATAATGTGGGTATGATATACCCTGAGTACGATGCTGCATTTTTTCTGTGTTGTGATCTCTTCTGGTTAGAAGAGCTACAGCTGGGAAATGCTGAAGTCCCCCAGACTGAAGTCTGACCTGAAACATAGTTAAGAAGCAAAGAACAATCTTGAGATTTGTGGAGCAAAAAGTAATAAATAAATAAATAAATCATGAAAGAATGCTGGCAATACTAGTGGTGTACTCCCTAACAACTTGCTGGCATCCCTACAAGAAAAGATGGCACTATTCACAAATGACATAATCCTCTTCTTCACAAATCCAGAGAAGGATTTAGGAGAAATATTTGATATGTTGCAGGTCTAATAGCCTTATCTCTGGGGGCATTAGAAGATAAGACGACTAAGGTGTCTGCTTAAGGAGTGATATAAAGGCAAGCAGCTAAAGAAATCGAAAGAAACTACACAGAAAATACTTCAAATGGTAACACAATGGAAATGTTATTTATGGAGAAAGATAGTAAAGTATAAGCCACACAAATGTTCTTGGTCTCAATCTTAAATGTAGAACAGGCATACTTTTATCAACCAAAAGGCAATAAAAGATAAGATGTAGCACAAAATAAAGTGCAAACTAAATAGATTTCTATGGAAAAACAAGAGTGAAAGAGTGCAATAGGAGAAACTGACTTTAAACAAAGAGCAGGGAGGCCTAGGACAAACTGATTTGGAAGCCTGTTTTAGAGCCATGCACTCAAAATTGTTACTTTTTCTACAAACAAAACAACTACATGTCCAGATGGAAGGCAATGAAATTTATCAGTAGGAAGGAAGGCAGGAAGGGATACAGTGATATTTTGGATAATCTAGAAAAAATAAAATGAGCTATGTGCAGGGTTAGATAAACAAAATAAACAAACTTTTGCAAACAAAAATATGGACTGGAAGCAGCAGATACTATCAATAGGCTACATAACCAATAGAAATAGAAACAAAAATGTAGAAACTATACCCCGCTTTTGATGTAGAAGTGGAAAGAAATAATACATTAGGAACAACTATTATCAAGAAACAAGGTTATGGCATGGGAACACGCCAGACAAGACATTTAAAATACAGGACAGAGACCAGTTGACTTACTTTGGTCTAGGTTCAGAACTAAAAAAAAAAAAAAGCTAAAATGTACTTGAGGTTCTCAAATAAAACCAACTATAATGGATTTCATTATCGAAGTAAGATTAGAAGTTAGATCAGAAATAAAATTCATAAGTCAAGCATATATGACACCAGGACTTGAAAGACCAGTACAGTTCAAAAATGAAACAGGAATGGAGATACAAACTTGGAAAACCTCTTATTAAAGAGAACTGGAGAGAGGAGTGTTTAGCTCCGAGACATGCAAAAATAGCAAGAAAATTCAGGATATTCACACAGGAGTAGTTGCAAAAGATATTTTATATACCTGGTAAACTGGAAAAAAATGTTCCTGCAATTGAATGGGCTATTACGGTAACATGAAGGGTCGGAAAATGAACTTAGGAACATATATTGCATACAGAGTTACTGAAGTTTATGAAAGAGATAAGGACACCATGGGTTTCATTCTAGATGAAAATAAGAATTTTAATTAAGACATATTCCAGATAAACTGGGGCAAATTCAAGCAACTGATAGTTGTCCAGACTTTGTAGGTGTTGTTGCTTCTTTTTATAGTAGTAAAGAAAGCAATAATGAGAAAATGGAACACTAAAGATAAACCAAAATGAGACAGAAAAAAAGGGACCTTGAGGTCAACAGACTTCTTAAAGAAGATTTTTATTAAACAAAGGTATAGGTATAGTATTTATTGTTAGGCTAATATGAATAAAGATGATAATTAAATGTGTATCACACTGAATTCACATACCAAAAACAGGGGAAAAGTAGGGAAGCACCAGCATTCTGGAAGAAAGCTGTGATAGTTGTTATACCTAAAGATGGTAAAGACCTATCAGACCCAGCTTCATATAGGCCCATTTCAATTTTAAACCACAATTATAAAGTGCTTATGTCTATAAGGGTAAAAAGAATGGTAAAAGTTTGCCAAAATTGATAGATATGGATCATTGTGGTTTTGTGGAGATGATGCAAACATCTGATAACATTAGTAGAACACCGACAATCTAGAGCGAAGCAGAATATAAGAAAGTACAGCTGTTGTTGGTGGATCACACTGGGTCTTGATGCACAGAAAGCATTTGACACAGTAAACCTGGTTTTATTTTGTAGGGCAATGGAATTGCTTGCATTCCCTGATACAATAATAAGGCTAATTAGGAAGACACATGAGGGATCAGAGGCAAAAATTAAAGTGGGAGGGTTCCTTTCAACAAGTTGTGTCTGGTCAAGGGAACCAGACAGGAATGTCTTCTTTCCACTTTGTTAATTGCTTTATATTTTGAACCACTGGCAAAGAAAATAAGGGACTCAGAAATTCAAAGATATAATTGGTATGTAATCAAGAAAAGCTGACTTTATTTATAGACAATATTATTTTGTACTTGATAAAATCAGAAAGGGGCATCTCAGTGTTGTGGAACATCTTAAGACAATTTCAAGTCTTTTCAGGATATAAAATGAACGAAGATAAAACAAAGACTCTAGCTGTAAACTATGTACAAATGCATGAATTGGTCCAGCAATACCCATATTGAAGGGGACACATTAAAATGAATTATTTATGATTGTGGATTAAAACAGATTATGTTATGGAAGCTATGGATATATAGAAAGAAATTAAAATATAATACAAAAACTGAAAAACTGGAAGCTCCTCTTTATGGATATGGCTATGGGTATGGATATGAAGATACAAGCAGTGAAAATGTTTTTATTCCCTTTGGTTTTATACACAGGTCAGGCATATTTTTATTATCCAGAGAAGTTGTGAACAATATTTAATAAAGAGTTGAAGAAATTTATGTGGGAGGGGAAGAGGGGAAGGGTCAAGTCGGACAAGATGATCCTTCCAACAGAATAAGGTGATTTAGGATTATGATGGCTGCAAACTGAGTAACAGCTTGCTTCTAGCTCTCCCAGTGTGAAAACAGAAACTCAGCAGTGAAGGCCAGTAAACTTGTGTTTATGGATAAATTTGAGTACCTGGCTAGTAAGCGCACTACCTGGATGCCAGGAATAAAGAAATACAGAAGATCTGGAAAAAATTAGCTACAAAAATTGAGGAAGAAACACTAACTGGGGAGTGTTCTGCAGCTGTTCAGCAAAAAGCAATGCAACCTTCAGGTATGACTTCCAGTAACCTACAGGAGGATATAAGACAACTGCATACAGACCCGGTTCAAATAAACAAAACACTGATAGAGTATATCAATGCAAGCAACAAAAGGCTGGAAAATGGAAGAAGCTTTAAATAGATATTTAGATGAGATGATAAAGCTGCAAAAATTAGAGGTCAAAATGAAGAAAAGGATGGCTGAATATCAGACTGTTCAGGAAGAGATGTTTAAAAAAATAATAGAATCAGAGGACAGAGCACATAGGGAAAACCTGAGATTTTCAGCTATACCAGAGAAGATGGAAGGAACAGACTGCATTAATTTTATGAAAGCACAAATAAGCAACTGGACTGGTATTCCACAGCAGGAGTTTTTAGTTGAAAGGACACATTGTGTTTATGCTCCAAACCTAGCTATAAGAAAGCAACCTAGACCTTTAATAGTAATGATGCAAGCTTATCAGCAGAAGGAGTTGATTCTTCTGTGGGAGAAGGACAAAATACTAAAAGTGGGAGACAGCAAAGTGTTTGTGGAGAATGATTAGTCATTGCACAGAAGGCAGAAGAGGAGTAGAGCCATTCCACTATTCAGAGAATGTTGAGACGCAGGTGTGAGATTCAAACTGTTGTACCCAGCTGTCTTTAAGGCATTCTTGCCTGGAGAGACAAAATAATTATTTGACGTTAACTGGGAAAACTACTCAAGTACAAACTCCCAGGTCCAGCGCTTCCTGGAATTTATCAACTCAAATGCCCTGGATCAGCTGGTAAACTTCCCCTACCAGAGGTGAAAACATATTGGACCTGGTCATCACCAACATGGGCGACAGGTGTTCCACACCGGAGGTGAACCCGTAACTGGTTAGATCAGACCATAAACTAATCACTCTGGATGTCCACACCACACCACCACCTCTAACCAAGGAAACCACAGTGAAAAACTTTTCTATAGCAAACTTCACTTTACTTAAGACAGAGGTGGTAAGTTTCACAGCCCCCACACTAAAGGATAACAGTGTCCAAGATGCAGGAACCTTTACAAATGCACTCTATGAGCACCTACAAGGATGCTTGGATCGTGCCATCCCTAGCAAAACCAAGACTCACTCTCCTAAGAGAAGGAAACCAGTTTTGTGGACCCCTGCCATAAACAGCATATACAATAGGAGGAGGAAACTAGTTCAGAAACAAAGCAAATCCCAAGAAGGAAAGACATCCCTGATCAGTATCAGTAAGAAACTAAGGTCCCTCATAAAATTCTCCAAGGCTAACTTCAAAAGAAAAATAGCCAAGGATTCAAAATATAACCACAAAGCCTTTTTTAGCTATGTCAAGAATTTAAGTGGCAACTCGCAGATATGCTCTGAGTTAGTGCAAAATAGCACAAAATATACTGAACCCACTGATATTGCCAACATCCTGGCAGATAGATTCAGTGCAAACTTCACCCCCCTCTCACCCCCAAAAGGGACCACAACAAAACCAGAAAAGTGTAGTGTCCCGACAATCACAGAAGCACAGGTGAAAACAGCCCTTTCAAAAGCCAAAAGCACAGCATCAATGGGGCCAGATGGTGTCCCAGGCTGTGTCTTGCACGGACTACAGAACGAACTAACCCCCATCCTAAACACACTGTTCAACCTCAGCCTCTGCACAGGCTATGTGCCCATAGAATGGCGCACTGCAATGGTTATTCTGCTCCACAAAGAGGGGCCACAATTGACCCTGGTAACTATCGCCCCATAAGCCTGACTAGCCTGGTCTGCAAGGTTATGGAGTGCATCATTATGGAACTCATTAACAAAGACTTTGGGAACCTCCAAACACTTAACCCGACCCAGTTCGGCTTTGTTAAGGGCAGATCATGCCTACTAAACTTGGTTGACTTCTTTGACACAGTCACCAAGGCCATAGATGAGAGGAAGGTAGCTCACACAGCCTACCTTGACCTCCCCAAGGCTTTTGACACCATTCCCCACTCTGGAATTATAAAAAAACTCACCAGCCTGAACATAAACCCCTACGTCATGAGATGGGTTGCCAATTGGCTTACAGATCGAACTCACATGGTAAGAATAGTGGGCTCCAGGTCCGACTCTAAACCAGTCACAAGTGGTGTCCCACAAGGCTCGGTCACGGGACCCCTACTGTTTGGCATATACTTCTCAGATGTACAGGCAAATGCAGGAGGACTATGGCTAACCAAGTTCGCCGATGACTGCAAACTGTCAGCCATAATTGACTCTCCGGCTGACACAGACATTCTCCAAAAGGGCCTTACTAAGATGGACACCTGGTGTTAAAGTCATGGTCTCAAGCTAAATGCCAAAATATGCATAGTCATCCCATTTGAGAAAAACAAAACACACATGAATTACCACATAGGTGGCAGTCCCCTTAATACAGAAGAGGTAATAAGAGATCTGGGGACCCAGGTAGATAGTAATCTCTCCTTTGACAATCATATTGCCAAAGTAGTTAGGAAATCCTTCTATGTAGCCCACCTAATTACTAAAGGGTTCGCATCTAGAAATAAAGAGGTTACAGTGCCCCTCTACTCATCACTCATCAGACCCATCATAGAGTACAATGCCCCATTTGGGATGTACCTCACAAGACACTTCCAACAGCTGGAAAGACCATAAAAGTACCTCACCAAGAGGATTACTGGCCTCAAACATATGTCCTATGCAGCCTACTGGAAAAACTCCAGCTGTACTCAGTCGCATATCGCCTACTCAGAGGTAATCTCTGCCTGACTTACAAAGCCATGTCCAACTCAGAATTGATGGACATGCTCCACCTAAAGAAATCCAAGTCACTGCGAGCCACTCGCTCTAGTGAGCTAAACCTTGCCACAACAATAAATAGAACATGCTGGAGGGATAGATTCCTGTCACAGAGACTCCCCATGCTTTGGAACAAAATTCCTAACTACATTAGGCAGAGCCCCTCACTAACACTCTTCAAGAGAAACCTTGACGAGTGGACGGGTAACAGAAAATACACCCCTGGGATCACTTCATTGGCTTTTCTTGACAGAGGCTCAGTTAATCAATGGGGCAGCGAAAGCTGACACACTATGGCTAGGCTTATAAATGCCCTCAGGCAGATATCCAGTACCTGCCTATGAACCTATGAGCTACATGCTAAGGAGGAAATACAAAAAGTGAGCTGTGAAACAGAAGGAGATTCTGCTTCTTGTTCTTCTGGTAATAAAGAGAGACTATATCTGTGAAACCTTTTCCAGTATTTCAATGGAAAATGTTGGTGAAAAGGATGGGAGTATGAAAGTTGACTAGAAGAATTGAGAGTACATTGGAAATTAAGCAGGGACAGGACTTGGGTGATGGAGAAGAACAGTAATAAAACCAGTAACAATGTGGGATTACAATGCAATAATTGTATTTGTGAAATATGACAGATCAAGAAAATCTGGAGATATATAGACTTTTTCAAAATTTGTTGGATTTGTGGGGGACTCTAAAGAATATGCCCTACTTCATGTCATTAATGTTCAGAAAAATGCTTTAGGGAGGGGAAGAGTGGGGAGAAAGCTAGCTGTAAGTAAAGAAAACATTTTCTTTCCTTAATAGCACTATATTTGTTGTGCATGGTTTTCTTTGCTTGCTATTTTTAAGTCTAATGGAGACTGTAAACAGGTGATGTTGTTTTTCTTTTTCTCCTCTCGTCTCTCTTTCTTTTTGTACAGTTTTGAGAAATATAGGCAATGCAATGAAAAAAGTGCCTGGTTAAAAAGGCATGACAAGGTTAAAATTAATGTGCTTTTTCTCATTCTTGCATAGGGAAATGACTGTATTGAGGACATTATAGTGATGCTTTTTCAGAGAGAGCAAGTAAATGAAAATATTGAATATTATGATGATTTTTTCTAGCAAATGCATGTAGCAATTCTGCAGCTGGTCTTGAAACAATCTGATAAGGAGAAAGTGGCTGTCTAGTTCTCATGTCTTCATGGAGAAAATCTGATAAAGAGAAACTGGAGACAGTCTGGTGGAAGGGGACTGGCTGAGGGAAAAGAAAAACAAGAAAAGAGAAATTGGCTAGGACATAATCCCCGGGATTCACAAAGCTTGCACCAGGCGCAGGAGTAGTGTCAGTGTTCCAACACCAAATATGGCTGTCGAGCAATGCAGGTACGAGGTGTTTTCAGGTGCACTACCTGCATATGCTACGCCGGCACAACTTTCAGCTCCTGTAGGCTAATCACCCCATTTGCAGCAGTGTAGCATGCAAATGAGGGAAGTTAGTGATCCAGGAAGTGTTGCAGGCGTAGTGTAAGCATGCAGAAATGTAAACGTAAAAAAATGGTTTACATTACTGCAAACATAAAATCAGAGCCATGTCAGCCGGCCAAACACATGTATTATATTGTTAATATATAAATATATAGCCATTGGCATAAAAAACATGTACAAAATGTAAAATTAACATTATTATTTTTTGTCGCGCTATCTCGAAGTTTAAAGCGTAGGGCAGCGGCACGCAAACAGGATTGTAAGAAAAATAGAAAAAAAGAAAATAAAACTGCAATGTAACACATAGCATGATTTCCCCGTAATAGTCAATGGCAGACATGTTACACCACACCATGGCGCAAGGGTTGCTAAGGGGCTGTGTTAGTGTTATGCGCGGTTTCTAGGAATTAGTAGGCAATCTAATGCAAATGAGAGGAGTTATACTGAATCACAGATTCCCCCCTGGTGTAAGGATGCACCTCACGGTGTAGTGTTATAACACCGGGGTGTGACCATGAGATAAAGATGACAAAAAGAGAGGGGTGTGTCACCTTTGCTGTAAGCACATTGGAGCAATGCCAATCTGGTTTGCCCGTAACTAAGCAAAGCTAAAGGAAAGTGGCATGTTTAACTGGCTTTAGCTTTGGCTAGCTAAGAGCACACAAGGTAACCAAGTATGCATATGAATGGAAATTAAAATGCGCTTAAACCCAGTAAACGGGTATGCGCGGCGCACACCAGAGCTGGAATAGGAAGGATATATGAAAAAATAAGGAAATGCTGCAGCAGGGAAATTGGAGTACAAATGAGCAATTAACACCTAGGAACTTACAGTGGTCCATTGACAACAGCTAACAAGGCTGCTAGCAGCTACCCACAGAACAGGAAAGGGGAGAGGTTGTACTGCAAAGAAAACAGTAAAGTGTCACAGCAGAACAAAGTAGAATTGCATTATATCAGCTACATAACACACTTTGCAACACACGACTGGGTAGGGAAAGTACAAGGCAATAAAGCTGGCAGGTGGATGCATGCCTGACAATGGGAGGGGATCTTGGTTTAAAAGGGAATTAAAGGGCAAAAGATGAATCAAGCCAAGCAAGCATAGCTCAACACTACAGCCCCACACTTGCAGTCATCAATGTAAAACCCATAAGTAAGATACCTTGCAGATGGAACTGCTCACACGCCACCAATTACATCAGCAGTATCTATAGCACAATAGTATAAAATGTGAAAGCACCTCACACACACTTGTGTTTTCCCATACACACTACACCATTGATGTATACAAACGGGGAAGTTTTAATATGTACGTGTTAGGGGCTGCCATTGCTTTGATCCACCAGCATATGATGCAGACTGAAGGTGGTGGGGAGGATGATGCTGACAACCACCGCAGGCACCAAAGAAAGAGAAGAGTGTTCAGACCCAGGGTAACCTACCAGAGGCTACATGATCTGGAGATAGTAGAGCATTACAGAGTGGACAGGGACACCCTACAGCAACTTGTGGAGCTGTGCTGGCCACGTCTCAGAGCCAGAACAAACAGAGGGGAACCCATCCCAGTGGATATCAAGGTATGTGTAAGCCTGAGAGTACTAGCCACAGGTAACTTTCAAAGGCAAACTGGGAATATCATGGTGATCTCACAGGCATCAGCATCCAGGGTACTCCACCAGTTCCTGGATGTCATGTTACCAGATGCCAGTGAGCACATATACTTTCCCCCAAATGCAGGAGGAGTTGGTCAGCAATATGCGTCTCTTCCACCGTGTGGCAGAATACCCGGAGGTACTGAGTGCAATAGACTGCACGCACATACACATCAAGTCACCACCCGGTGAGCAGGGTAGGTGCTACATAAACTGCAAGGGATACCCCTCCAACAACTGCCAGGTTGTGTGCAATGCCCAGGGCATTATTATGGATGTGTGCGCTGGCAGCCCTGGAAGCTATCATGACTCCCATAACTGGCATGCCTCACAGCTGTATCAGGCATTTGCCAGGGGGCCATCCCATATGGCCATCTGGTGGGGGATGCTGGCTATGCACTGGAACCATGTATGATGACACCCATCAGAAATGCGCACACACCCATGCAAGAACACCATAATGAGGCACATGCACAAACCAGAATCATCACAGAGCGTGTGTTTGCAATGTTCAAATCACAGTTCCGTTGCTTAGACATATCCGGTGGAGCCTTGCAGTACTCTCCAGCCACATGTGCCCACATCTTCATAGTATGTGCCATGCTACACAATATGATCCTGCAGAAACAGCTGCAGCAGGGACAGAATGGTGAAGGCCCTCACAGCCCACCACCATTGCCAAGAGCCCCTCAGGCACAGAAGGACTCAGCCCACGAGCCTACTGAGCCAGCCCCTGTAGGCAGATAGAGGCATGCCCAGTATGCCCATGCCTTGGCAAAGAGGGAACATATAGCACACACACTGATAGTGTAGGCACCTAGGGACTGACACCTTTCTCCACCTGCACACACAGTAAAAATGGATGGCACACACACAAGACTACCTGTAAATTGTCATGAATAGCCAGACTACTGTGTGCATCCAACATACACTGCCCGCAACTACTGCACACACAACTGCTATTGGCACAAGATAAGTCAACACCGGAACAGTAAATTAAGCTATTAGCATGTACTGCTACTGTATGTATAGGTTCATAGGTAGGTACCAGGCTAACTGCCACAGGGCATTCATATTCCTAGCCAGAATGTGCCTTTTTTGCCACCCCATTGATTAATTAACTGTCCTACTGTCGAGCAGAGTCAATGGTGGGATCCATGGGGTGTATCTACTGTTCCCCATCCACTCTTCAAGGTTTCTCTTGAAGAGTGTCAGTGAGGGGCTATGCCTAATGTACTTAGGAATTTTATTTTACATTCTCCCCTTTCATTTCTTATGTTATTATTACAAGAGTACATGAAGCTCAGTGGGTTTGCGTGCCACTGCCCTTAGCTTAGCCTAGCTTACACATAGAAATCATCTAAATAGAAAAATAGGCAGAAGCAACGTTAATAAACTGGGTAAAGAAGAACAAACAAATCCACTTAAAAAACTGGATCCAACGAACCACGGAAGATAAAGTCACACAGGATTTATTAAATGTAAAGCGCTTTTCGTCGCTCAATGTTTGAGCAACTTCCTCAGACATAATTAACTATTTCTAATTAGATATTTATACTAACATCACTTAAACAAATCAATTACAAGTCAATCAAAATTTAAAGTGGTGTAGTATACTAAAATGTTAAGTAAGCACCAACTCACAATAAATGCAATATAAAAGTTATATACACGTGTATATAACTTTTATATTGCATTTATTGTGAGTTGGTGCTTACTTAACATTTTAGTATACTACACCACTTTAAATTTTGATTGACTTGTAATTGATTTGTTTAAGTGATGTTAGTATAAATATCTAATTAGAAATAGTTAATTATGTCTGAGGAAGTTGCTCAAACATTGAGCGACGAAAAGCGCTTTACATTTAATAAATCCTGTGTGACTTTATCTTCCGTGGTTCGTTGGATCCAGTTTTTTAAGAAGCAACGTTAATGTCAATAGCGTAATGGTTAGAGCATTTGCAGTTCAAATCCCAATAAAGTCAGGGATGTTTTTTTTTTCATTTAACATTTGTTAACTGGGAAAGTCTGACTTGGAACAAAGCCAATTTTCAGTGGAGGCCCGGGGAGAAAGGCTCCAGATGCATGTCTTTGTAACGTGGGAGCAAACTGGGACACTCAGAGGAAACCCACATGAACACAGGGAAGACATGCAGACTCCACACAGAAGGCACCCCAGCTGAGAATCGAACCAGAGAACCTCTTGCTGTGAGGTGACAATGCTACCACTGCACCACTGTGCCATGTTTTTTATGTTAAAAAGTATACCTTAACGACAGTTTGCCTATTTAGGTAGTAATCTTCAGTTTCATAAACATTAGAAACACCCATATAAACCCATGTGTGCTCGAGAGTAAAGTAATGTTATGTAAGCACATAGTGAGATGTTACTACACTTAAGTATATAGATATATATATATATATATATATATATATATATATATATATATATATATATATATATATATATATATATATATATATATATATATATATGTAAATATATATATATATATCCTGAGTAGTTAGCGGATGTGACCATGTTTGCGCGCAGTTTATACAGTTTTAAATATCGTTTAACCGTGTTTAACTGCCGCCTTGATGTCACACAATCAAAAGTATACCTTAACCACAGTTTGCATTTTTAGGTAGTAATCTTCAGTTTAATAAACATTGGAAACACCCATATAAACCCATGTGTGCTCGAGAGTAAAGTAATGTTATGTAAGCACATAGTGAGATGTTACTACACTTAAGTATATATATCCCGAGTAGTTAGTGGATGTGACCGTGTTTGCGCGCACAGTTTATACACTTTTAAATATGGTTTAACCATGTTTAACTGCCGCCTTAATGTTGCACAATCACTTTTAAACATGCTTACAACTGCTTAAAAGAGCTGTATTCTGGTCTAATAAAAGTTAAACGATCACAGATCTTGAACCCTGGACCATTCACTCCATAGTCACTGGACTTACCACTAAGCCATCTGAGGCGTATACATGTTTCATGGGTTTTAGAATACAGCTTTTACTACAGGCATTCCACAGTACTGAAAACAAATGGGACAGTCACTTTGTGTACATATGTACAGTACATTGTAATGTACTGTAGTTTGTAAATCAACATATAAAAGTCTACATATGTATAACTGTTAAAAACTAATACTAAATATATATATATCTACACGTCAGTGATGTGTGCACATAGATATGAATATATGTATATATATATATATATATATATATATATATATATATATATATATATATATGTATATATATATATATATATACATGTTGTTGTTGTGTCTTTTGGCTTTTCCCAATTAGGGGTCGCCACAGCGGAACTCCGGTCCACTAATGATTAGCTGAGAATCTAACAGGACAACGTCTTACTGTGAGGCGACAACGCTACTGCAGCACCACCGCAGTTTATATATATATATACATATATATATATATATATATATATATATATATATATATATATATATATATATATATATACAGACACATCTATAGCCATAAATATAAACATCTATGAACACATTTCGTGACGCAGAAGCAATCCAAAGGAATTGAAATGTACACAAAACAAATGCAGCTCTGGTATTATAACAATTAATATTAACCTAATTCACCATAGAAAGGATGGTTTTTGTGTATGTGGAGTTTGGGGTGGGGGAGGAATGATGGGTAATGTAATTATGCATCAAGGATAGCCTGGGTTGGATGTTCAGTAAGTGAACTGGAGGTGTATACATGGAGTATGGAGAAAATAAAAAAGGACACAAAACCAGAACCATGTGCATCGCTAATATACCCTGTCTGGTCACATTGCAACACATAATTCCACAAACATATGAACATTAAAAAGAAGTTATGTACCTACCATAACGTTCCATGTTAGTTGTCTTCTTCTCGCCTTCTTTATTGCTTTTTGGGTTCGGAGCCGATCCTCGGCTCTGACTCAGCCATCTTCAAAAGCTCGAGAGCTGCTTACTGGCTCAAGGCCCCCCTATATCCCATGATGCCTGGGCTAGATACCCAGATCTCATTTGGTAAGTCTAACTGCAGACATAATAATAAATGAATGCTATCCTAGAATGCATAATTCCTACTGGGGAGACTACTAAGCAAAAGGAAATAGCCAGAGAAGACTCAGCCAAGTTCAAAAACAACAGGAACTCTTCTCAGTCCACTAGGATAGGGGGATGGAGAGTGGGACACAAGAAACAAGGCCAGAAGAAGACAACTAACATGGAACGTTATGGTAGGTACATAACTTCTTTATGTTAAGTTGTCTATCTCGCCTTCATTCTTGCTGGTTGGGACAGCATCCCTAGCACCTAAAATCCTGGGTGGCTCATTGGAAAAGACTCTTCAGAACAGTGGAACCAAAATCAGCTCTGCTCCTGGAAACCAAATCCAACTTGTAATGCGAAATGAAAGTAAGTGGGTTGGCCCATGTAGCCGCAGCACAAATAGATTCCATGGGCAACCTAGCCTGAAAAGCCACTGAAGTGGCTAAAGCTATGGTGGAGTGACCCTTTGATTTGACCGCTAATTCTTTATTCCTGAGCTGGTATATGAATGTGATGATAGAAGACAACCACCTGGATAAGGTCACCTTGGAGACCGGAAGCCCCTGTTTACCTACTGCATAAGACAGAAACAGTTGATCTGATTTTCTAATGTCTTTGGTTCTATGTAAATAAAAGCATAGTTGCCTGTGAACATCTAACTGGTGCAACTTATACTCCGTCCTGTTGGAGTAGTTAGGGAAAAACACAGGAAGGTCTATGGACTGATTCAAGTTACTCTCTGAAGAGACCTCAGAGCAACCCTGTCATTGTGGAACACGAGGTATGGAGGTCGGATAGAAAGAGCTTGTAGTTCCAAAACTCTTCTGGCTGAAGTAATAGCTACCAGAAAAAGGGTTTTCCAAGATAAGAACTTCAGTGAACAAGAAGCTGCAGGTTCGAAAGGGGGCAAAATTATCAAAGCTAAAATCAAATTTAGATCCCACTGTGGTGGAGGATCTCTCACTGGGGGCCTGAGCAGAGTGGTTCCTTTGAGAAAGGCTTTAAAGAGGTTATGGGACATGATATTGTTTTCCGATAGGCCAATGTGAAAATCTGAAATTGCAGCTAACTGAACTCTAATTGTAGCGGAAGCGGACCCCGCATGGAAGAGCTCTGCAAGAAATTCCAAAATGGAGTGTACGGGGACTGAAAAGGGGTCAATACTTTTTGCCTCTGCCCAGGAAGAAAAACGTTTCCACCAGCATAAGTTTTTCTGGTCGTAGACTTGTGTGACGACAAAAGGATTTCACACACAGAGGGGGAGATATCTGGGAGCCTGGCTAAGGTTGGAAGTGGAGCAGCCATGCTGTGAGCTGGAGAGAGTGCAGGGATTGGTGCAGCCTGCCCGACTGATGAATCAGGAGATCTGGAACTAGGTCCAGAGTCCAAGGCTGTTCGAGAAGATAACGATGCAGGAACGGAAACCATATTTGTTAAGGCCAGTAAGGGGCAATGAGGATCATTTTGCAACCCAAAGCAGTAGCCTTCTGAATTAGTTTCAGTATGAGGGGAAAAGGAGGGAATGCATAAAGAAGTCCCTGGGGCCAATTTTGGACTAGAGCGTCTCTAGGGGAATGCCCGGGAAGTGGAAGGAGAGAGAAGGAATTGCTGCACTTCCTGTTGAAGGGAGTTGAAAAAAGGTCGCAGCAAGGTTGGCCCCATCTGCAAAAGATTAGGTCCGCAATTACCTGGTTCAGAGACCACTCATGAGGCATGAGAATTGCTCTGCTCAGTCTGTCTGCTATGACGTTGGACCTCCCAGGGATGTGCATTGCAATCAGAAACCATTGGGAAGAGATCGCCCACTGCCAGAGTCTGAGCACTTTGCGACATAAGAGGTAGGACCTGGTTCTGCCCTACTTGTTGATGTACCACACTACGGACATATTGTCCGTTTGAACTGCAATGGTCCCAGTAGGAAGAGAGTACTGAAGAGCCTGCAATGCTAAGAGCAGGGCCCTCATCTCCAAGACATTTATGTGCAGATGATACTCGTGAGGTTGCCAGGTGCCTTGGACTGTTCTGCCCTGATAATGCCCCCCCCCCACCTGATCAGGGAAGCGTCCGTGGTCACTGTAGCCACTGGAGGGAGAAAAAAATGGTCTGCCGTGGAGCACTGATGTGGAGACCATCCACCACGCAAGATGCTTCTTGCATGCCTGAGTGATCATAATCATGTAAGACATGGGAAGTTGCTGAAAGGACCATTGGGTGAAAAGAAGCCACTGGAGGATCCTCATGTGAAAACGAGCTAGAGGGACAAGTACGATCGCTGCTGTCATGAGACCTAGCGTCTGAAGGACAAACCTAGCTTGAATCCTTTTGCATGCTAATAAAACCTTGACATGCTGATGAATCACTAACACCCTGTCTGGTGGGAGGCTCGCTAACATGTCTTTGGTATTTGAATTTGCGCCTATAAAGGTGATAGATTGACAGGGCAACAATGCAGACTTTTTGAAATTTATTGTGATGCCTAGCCTGGAACAAGTGTGGATGGTGCAGTCTCTGGCTCGCAGAAGGTGATGTCTGGTGGTAGCAGTGAGGAGCTAGTCGTCGAGATATGGAAACACCTGAAATCCTTGCCATCGCAGGTGAGCGGTAACTACTGCCATACATTTGGTGAATACCCTGGGGGCTGTAGTGAGACCAAAGGGCAGAGCTCTGAACAGATAATGGCTGGCTCCCAGCCGGAAGCGAAGGAATCTTCGGGAGCGTCTGTCCATTTTGATGTGGTAGTACGCATCCTGAAGATCTATGGAGCACATCCAATTGTCCCAACCCAGGAAGGGTAAAATGGACTGAAGCGTGACCATCCAGAACTTCGTTCTTTGTACAGACTTGTTTAATCTGCTGAGATCCAAAATGGGTCTCCAGTCCCCTGTCTATTTTGGTACCAAAAAGAACCTTGAGTAAATTCTGGATCCTTGTTGGTCTGCTGGGACTTGCTGGATGGCCCTTTTTCTTAGCAGTTTTGAGACCTCTTTCACTGCTTGGTCCCTTAGATTGGGTGGAACATCTGGAAGGGACTTGTTTGACCTTAAGGGGGTGCGAACGAAGGGAATTCTGTAGCCTCTGGATATGATGGACTGTACCCATTTGTCTTGAGTTATGTCTTGCCAGGCTCTTGGGTACAGCAATAATCTTCCCCCGACTGCCTCCAGAGGTGAGCAGCTGGGCAACCCTTCAGGGATGATGGAAGGGCTTGTCAGAGAAAGATTCTCTGCTGCCATGGTTTTACGGACCCCCTCTGCCACGAGGGCGGTGTCTGTTATTGTTCCCTCCTCTGCCCCTGGAGGGAAACCCACCATGTGTGTCCAGCAAGGCTCCTTGGGATTTCCGGAACCACATCTTTCCACTCTTCTGACCCTTAGGATATGGTCTGGAAGGAGTGGAAAAATGGACTCCTACGGCAGAGAGAGTCTTGCCTTCCTGCTCACACCTGGTAAGGGTATCTTTCACCTGTGATCCAAAGAGAGAGGAACCATCAAACGGGGGGTTGGTGAAAGACACTCTGAAAGGTTCTGCAAAGTTACATAGCCACATCCAAGCGTGCCTCCTTAGGGCCACACCTGTGCCTACAGCTCTACTCGCACCATCGGCTGCATATGAAATGAGCTGCATGGAGGAGTTTATCACTGAATTAAGAGTCGCTAGATGGGAGGCTGCCTTAGCCTGGGCCCCCTCAGCTGATGGATCTTGGAGGGTATCTCCAAGCTCTTTCAGGAGATCCCTCTGAAGATGGGTAAAGTGGCACAGGTAATTCAGGGACCGCATAGAAAAGGTCGCTGAAGAGAACATCCGCTTCCCATATCTGTCCATCATCCTGGACTCCTTGTTAGGGGGATGGACAGATGAAGACGTTTCAGCCAACTCCTTCTTTGTGGCCGCTGCTACCACCATGGCATCAATGGGGACACCCTTGCTCAAGAACTGTTTGTTCTACGAGGCAGTAATGAACTTGGCAGGTCTTCTAGGGGTTGGTTCCACTGTGTCTGGAGCCGTCCACGCCTTTCAAGCCACCACAGACATCAGTGGGTCGAAAGGCGGAGACACCCAGGAGGTGGAAGGTCGGGATCCAAACGCATCCAGGAATACCGACTCATCCTCGGAAGGGCTTAGGGTAGTCCAGTTTCCCCTCTGCCTAAGTATCTCAAGGATGTCTGAGAAGGAGACATCTTCAGAGGGGATCTTGGGGACCCTTCCGAATCCTCTAAGTCGGTATCCAATGTGACAGACTCGGGGGAGTCAACATGCTTCCTCTTGCATTTTCTCTTGCGAGGTGGCTCCTCTGAAAGATCAGGGGAGGCCTCAGAAGAGGAGGATACACCCAAAGGGGTGTCCTGGAGCGCTGGATCCCCACGCTTGGGCTTTGGAAGACGGGCAGAGGCTGACACAGGCACCCTAGGGGGAGGAGCCGATGGGGTCAATCGTGGGACTGACTCAGGGGCCAGTACACTCCTCATCACCTCAAAGGCGTCCCTGCCTGGACGCAGAGAAGGCTCAGGCTCTGAAGAAACCAGAAGCCCTCCCCACACCGAGGGAGATAGCTCCAAGGCAGATGTGGGAGCCAAGTTCACCTGCGCCGAAGCACCGAGAGGGAAAGTGGGGTCGGACAAGGGTGTGATGCCACTCACCCCCTCGGAGCCGACGAGGGAGTCTCGGCGCCCAGATCCCTTCAGGGAAGGTACCATGGTAGGGATTGGAGCCGATGACGGAACTGAAAGAGAGGGTATCGGCACCAATGGTTCCACGACTCGAACCCCAATGAACTCCGGCTCCAAACTCATAGGAAGAGTCGGAGGAGGAATATCTACAGCTGTGGATGGAGCCGACTCCTGATGAGGAGGGCTGGACAACATTTTGGCTAGGGTCTGCGATTTTAAGAGCCTACTGACCACTCTTTCCAAGTCATGGTCCAAATGTCTAGAGGACCGAGAAGAGTGGGATGATCGGTGACTATGCCCCGACTGGAGCAGGGTCGACTTCGGAGCCAAACGTATTGACTCCAAAGAAGGAGACCTGGATCACTTTTGACTCTCAGCCAGCTCCGAAGACCGTGTTGGAGCCGACTGGGAGAGAGGGACATCGGTTCTAGCCAGACCCGAAATGGCTTGTGTGGCTTCACCCAATGACGGCTCCGAACTGGGAGACGACAGTTTAGGTGGCCTGAAAGATTTTGCCGGCTGAGCCTTCGCCGGTGAATCTTGAGGTTTAAGCATACCCCTCAGAATCAATATAGTTTTGTGCTCCTGCAGGACTCTTGGACTGAAGGCATGACAGATCGAGCAAGAGTCCTGCAGGTGCACAGCGCCCAGACAATAAACACAAGAAGTGTGACCATCTGTCAGAGACATCTTCTGACAGCATGAATCACACTTCTTGAATCCGGACGGTTTTGGATCCTTGGACATCCTAGGGAGAAAACCAAAGACAAGTTTCCACACAGATGGTTAAGGTAACCAACAGTAAAAAAGTTAACACTCTACAGTTACCACAAACCACTACAAATACCAATACAACCAAAAAAAAAATCTAAAACTATCACTAAACACCAACAGTGATTAATTAGAAGAAAAAACTTTTTTTTTTTTAAAAGGGAGATAGTAAGCAAGGCTAACCTCTAACTTAAACAGAAAGAACCTTTCTATGGAAAAGGGAGAGAAGGGGGGAGGGGAAACTCTCTAACTAAAACGAGTTTCTTAAGGAAGGTGTAACGCTTATCTAGAAGAAAAACTAGATACAATACTAAAGTCTAACTAACGACAAATTCTACACTACCAATATAGATTTTTAACAAGAAAAAATACAATAATAGTAAAGCTTATACGACCTGAGCCAGTAGAACAACCTCGTAGCAGAAGCGGCAAACGAGATCTGGGTATCTAGCGCCAGGCATCATGGGATATAGGGGGGTCTCGAGCCAGTAAGCAGCTCTCAAGCTTTTGAAGATGGCCGAGTCGGAGCAGAGGATCGGCTCCAAACCCAACCAGCAAGAATGAAGGCAAGATAGACAACTTAACATCATGTATTATACATATGTACACCAACTGACTGTCACTTTTGTTTTCAGTAGTGAGGAATGCTTGTAGTAAAAGGTATATTCTAAAACCCATAACACTTGTACATATCTCAGATGCCTTAGTGGTAAAGTCAGTGACTGTGGTGTCTATGGTTCTGGGTGCAAGGGCTGTTTATTTTTATGAGCGCCAGAATAAGGGCCACTGGATGCAGGTTGATTAAGGCACTTTTAAGCAGTTTTAAGCGGGTTTGCATGGTTTTGCGTGACAGTAAGCGGTGCTTAAACATGGTTAAACAGATAAGTGCTTCACAGGTGCAACCTTCACTTACCATCGCACAGAACATGGGCAAACTAGCTTACAACTGCTTAAATGTGTGTTAATCACCCACTTCCCTAGCAGTGCCTGCTCTGAGAAGTAAAATAATAACCACTTCCAGGATTAGAGCCCACAACCATATACAACATCCTCAGAGTAACCTACCACTAAGCTACCTGAGATGTACCTATGTCAGTTGTGTTTTCAGACAGATTAAAATACAAAAAGGAAGATTGTGGGGAAATAGGACAAACTGCCATCTACCCAATGAAAGGTGTATGCTATATATATATATATATATATTATATATACAGATGTACACACACACACACACACACACACACGTATATATATATATACATATATATATATATATATATATATAGATAGAAATATGTTGATATATAGAGATATATACATATATATATATATATATAGGTTAAAAACATCTACATATCTATGGAGGTACATATAAACGTATGCAATTATATATTACTGGAGAATGAAGATGTATAGTGATATATATATATATATATATATATATATATATATATATATATATATATATATATATATATATACATACAGTGTTTATATTACACTGTCGAAAACCAAACTGTCGACAGAGTAATAATCGACACGAAAATTTCGAAACCCCTGAACATCGAACACACACAAAACAAAAATGCCCAAACACAATACAAATTGCTCTATGCAGGAGGGCAAGCCCCCCTGCACCCCCCACATGGGGAGCTGCGACCTCCCCACTACTTAAATATACCAACTCTGAGATCGCACTACATTGCAGTAAACGGAAATCTCCCCTTATGGAGATTTCCGTTTACACATGCGATGACTTTCGCTTTCGACATTTTGGTGCCGACAATATCAGCTTCAATATTGTCGGCCTTCGACAGGGTGAAGTAGACCCTATATACATACATACATACATGCATGTGTGTATACAGCATCTGAAGTATTCAAATCTGAGTATAACATGGACCATAGCAATCAGACATTCTATCCCCCCCAAACAATATGAACATAACATATGAAGAGTATATGCCAATACACTATTTCAAATATGTCATACGGACATAAGCCAAATAGGGTTAGTCACCAACACAACTACAATGACTGCAAATATCCATGACAGAAATACATAGACATCTTCTATTTAGCAAACCTTTATTACACTCCGATGTATGGCCAAAAGCATTCAAGGACTAACATTACCTGCATGCAATACAGGAAGCATTTAACAGTGCCTTGATGAATCAGCCTGCAATTACCATAGTATTAGTCCACTAAGGGATAGGTGTTCACATAGGGAAAGTACCCCCACACATATATAGAATATGTATAAAAGCAGTGTCTACACACCTACATCTGCTATGTACACCCACCAACATCTCCCCCACACCTAAACTAATCACACCAGTACATAATATCATACCATTACCAATTATTCACCCACTGTACGACATCTGCTGAAACCTGGAAATACCTGGACAGAGTCACACTAACATAGCCCTATGTGAAATAGTTGCTGTTATACAATGGAACTGCTGCTGACGTGACAGGATTTGTTTGAACGAATCATGTTTCAGAGGGTTGAAAAGTAATTACACCAGGATGTGTTACCGATTACTGATTATCAGCACAGTATGATACACATTAACACCAAACTAAAGATGTCTGGTGAGCACACTGTAAACCCCCTAACATTATATGCACAGCCATACAGTCTTGAGCTGATCAAACAACCTGGCCAGACTGAAACATATGCAGAAGTATTAGGTACAGACAAACCCTGCAAAAGTAGCAATGTTCAGAAATATAACAGCAGCACTCACATGTAGACCAGAACTTCTAGACATTACACACAATATAGTTGAATTTGTCTCCATACAGCTGTTGCAGTATATTTCAGACCACACTAACAGAATGTCTTCCTCACAAGTAAGGCAAAGGGACAACGCCCAATCGGAGTACTCAATTATACTCCACTGTTGCCATGGTATTGGCTAATGGAGTAGCTACACAGCTGATGTGCATGTAATTAACTACTTTGGAACACCAACTGATGATCAGGGTAGCACATGGTACTGATCTCTAACTATAAAACGATAGCGTGTCACACATTCAAACCATCTGTATATACCTGCAGAACATTACAAAATACCCCAAAAAGAAATAAAACAAAGACCAGAATAAACAAAATAACACTCAATAACACCTCAAATTACCAATAAGGTATGTAAATATTGTAGTATGTCTGTGTATGTAGTACCTGTTCTGTAATAATTACAGTGTAATCAATGCATATAGTGGAAATAGCTATATTGTAGTAATGTATTGTTGAGCAGTAGTTATGCCTGTAGTATTCTATGTGTGTACTGCTGTAAGTCACAAGGCAAACTCCTCATACACCACAAGGGATGATATATTTGGGCTTGGAATTCATTATTTCTTTTCCAGCCACTGTCTGTGTCAGGGTTGGTCCAACAAGTATGTGCTATAACAGGGGTTAGTATATGTTGATATATTGTAACAGTAGACACATGTATGGGTGTATTAGTGAGATGAACATGTCAAAGGTGGGCTTACTTTGCAAAAATGATTTGCATTGTGGGATAATGTGCCAATAACTGTGTAATGTACAGTATCCTAGGCAAATCTGTCTAATCTGTATTCCATCTTACATAGCATTTCTGTTATGTTATGCAAACCTTAGTTATGTCTGTTGGCAATTACAACACTCAATAACAGGATACATATGAATTGTATTCATCTGACAGTTTAGCAGCATGATAGCAAAGACAATTGGAAGAGCTAGGTAACTATCCATGCACATAAGACATGTAATATCCACCTCTCTAGTACCGGTTGCAAGCAATAACAGCTGTGCATGTGTACATGTTATGCAAATGTGCTGTGACCCTTGTTACAGTGCTGGGATAAATGGCTATGTGCACACCTACATAGAGTGGATATTGAGAGCAGAGACCCACTGGTTGAACATTCATGTTTGTGTAGCTTAACCTTTCATTTCCAGCCTAACAGCTGCTTCCAAATACTGTATGTAAGGTTGTGCACAGTACTGCTAATGAAACAAGTTGCATATCATCTTTAACTCCAGTATAACATCTGCAGTAGGAGTGTAAGATGTAGGAGACTGCTGCTCGTGTAACAGCTGCTTCATAGGTGATGGCTTACACTATCTGATTATATTCTGATCATGTTGATAGTGGCAACAGAGTCTATTGATACTTGACTCTGTTTGGGGAGTGGCTGTCCGTGCCCAACAGACCTCACGGTTCTGGTGGATATGTGTGTATATACCCAGAAAAGGATACAGACCTGTTGACACTTGCATCATCTGTAATCAACTATCAGGATGTGATGTGCTCCTCAGATGAGGATTGCTGCTAAAGTTAGCTACTATGTTTCTGTACTAGCCAGTGTTTTCACATCCATAACTCAAATATGTACTTGTGAGCATCACCGTCTAAAACATCTTCATAAGCAATAAGTAAACTAAATACAGTACTTGGTACTTGTAGTACTGAATGCTTATACAGGCATGTCCACTAGTCAGCTACTGGTGTTTAGTAATGTCAGCTTTGTGTATGTGGTCATCCTGGGGGAATGTAATCTCTATGCCATGTACACTGCCAAACCCACCTAACACCACACCCCACACATTGTCTGGGATGCAGCTACAGAGGCAAACTGGAAGGCAGTCCAGTCTACAGCCATGACTGGACTGGACAGTCATGCGGTGTAGTTTAACACATGCATCTCATCACCACACTCAACACATACCCTTACCAGAACACAGTAAGGACACCCACACATACCACCAGAAAGCACACACATTCACAGAGGCTTCCAAGTATCTGGCCAAGCAAGGGACCTCCCAAGCTGGAATAGACAGACAACAAAGTACACAAACTGTATGACATAGGTTGCAAAACTGTGCCACTCCTCAGAACATGTGGCCAGAAACATGCCCAACAGTAATCAAATGTGAATGCAAAGTCCAGCACTATGTCACATGCCAAACTATATGAGGGCAAACATACTGTCAGCTGCCTGTCTGCCATGATTAGCCACATACCCATACACTCAGACCACCTTTTGAACTGTACACATGGCTCTGGCATATTCCATGTTGTTGTGCAGGACCTGAGATGCCATAGCCTGGATTGCATGGAAATACACATGTAGGAACTGTCAGGTCTTGTGGCCCATGCAGGTATGTCCCAAGGCCTGGGTAGCAGTATGCCATTGCCTAGAATGATACTGCAGTACAGGGACAAAAGGATTGTATTCCCCAATTGTCTAATGTACTAGTGTAATCCAAAGGGTATCCATTATCTCTCTGGCTGGGATAACATGGTTGACAGACCACAATGCGTTGCAAGACAGGGCCTGCACCTGTCACCCCTGGGAATCTGGATTCTGGCTAGGGCTCATGCTTCCCCTCTAGTGCCTTCATCATGCAAGGTTTAAGTGACAATTCCACTGCTGTAACAGGGACAGCCAAGCAATAAACTGCGTGTCTAGCTACTCAATGATACATTTTGGAAACTCAATATGGACTCACGTACGTCAATCCTTAACATGGATAACATATCTGTGCAGTGACTGAGATATGGTTCAAGGCTCTAGAGAGCACCCCTGCATGACCATGTTATAACACATACCTCACCTCTTAGCCAGTATACTTTAGTGGAACACACAGGCCACAGGTGTGTCCATATTCCTGAAGGATATATACACCCCCAGGCTAGTTGCACTTGCATAACTTCGAGCAACTACCTCTGTGCCAAAGTGAAAGCCAAATTGCACCTTGCTACAGATCACCCGCCATGCCTCTGAATTCCCAACCGTCATATCGTGCTTTAATGGGGAATAATAGGTTTGAGACAGAAAACCATAATAATGGCTACTCTCAACTATCCCACTAATAACTGGGAAGACTTTTCATGTACCAACGCCTGTGCTCAATGCATGTTGGATTTCATCACCACAATGACCTGGATCACCACTGTCACACAAACAGGGCTAACAGTATGCTACATATAGTCAGTCTCCAAAGCCAATGTTATACTTCTTAAGACAGAAGTAGTCAATGTCATGGCACCCATGCAGATGGACAATGCATGTGCACTTTAAGCACTCACATTAGTGCAGTGATTGTGCTATTGAAACAGAACCAAGATTCAACCAAACACAAACAGGAAGGCAAACTGGTGGTACCCTGCCATAAACTGTACCACAGAAGGTAGAAACTGTTGCAAAAGTGAACACACATAAGTGGAGGTGATCCCTGGTCAGCCTCAGTAAGATTTAGATACACCATATAAGACCACACAAAGCCACTGTGAAACTAATCGGCCACATATTATGAGGCCAACCACAGAGCATTATATAGCTGTGTCATGAATCATAATGGCAACGATAACACCTGCCCTGCTTCGCAGCACTATGGCATGAGAAGTACTGCACCTACAGAAATAGCACTTGTTCATCCAGATAGGGTCTGTGATAACTTAAACCCACTCTCACCTCCCCCCCAACAGGTACATATATTTATATATTCATGTACACTACGGAGTCCCTGTAATAACAACTATGCAGGTACAAGCTGCACTCTCTAAAGCCATACATACAGCTTGCATGGGACCTGTCAACATCACAGGGTGTGTTTTACACAAACATCGGAACAATTAGCTCTCCACCTACACATCATGTTCAATCATAGCTGCATGTCAGGCTGTGTACACACTGAATGGTGCACAGCAACAGTTATCACACTCCACAAAGGGGGAAACACCACTGATAATGGGAAGTAGTGCACTACTACCCTGCTGAGTCTGGTCTGTAAGGCCATGAACCTTGATTAACGTATTTGATGTAGTCAGTACAGATGTAGATGACAGTAAGGTTGATTCACACTGCATATCTTGACCTTGCCAGGTCTTAGGAAACCATCACCCATACTGGATTCCAGCTACACTCAGTAAACTAGGTGTATATTCCTATGTCATATGACTGGTTGGCAAATGGACCGCTGGCAGAACCAACACTACAGAAGGTGTCTGACTAATACATGCACAGCAAACCAGTGCCTGCTACAGTAATACAGGGTTCAGTCCTGGTACTCCCCCTCTTTGTTATCTAAATCTATACCACACAGACTAACACAGAAGGCATCTGCCTATTGAAGTTTGCAAATGACTATGAACTAGGAGCTATAGTTGACTCAATGAGTGCTGTGGGCAACATACAGAAGGGCCTTTTTGGGTCAGATGTGTGGTGTCTGACGTATGGCCACAATCTCACTGTAAAGTATTGCATTGTCATCCCCTTTGTTAAAAACCATGTACCCATGAACTACCACCTAGGCAGCGAGCAACTAATGGAAACTGTGTGTACGGGATCCAGCTGGACAGTAGTCTTTCTTTTGATAGTCACTTCACCACACCAGTCAGGTAGTCATAAGTGGCACCCCTAATTATTACAGGGTGCCGTCCATGAATATAGAGATCATTGCTCACCCATACTCAACACTCAATTGACCCATAATAGATCCCATATTTTTTTAAGTGTTATTGGCCATGTTCAGATGGCCCATACCAGCCTTCCCAAACCCTAGTTCCACTATGTAGCATGATGCCTACCCTGAATAAAGCCATGTCCAACCCAGAGATGTTGGACATGCTACACTTACACATCCTGATTTCAAATAAACACATACTTCATGGACATCCAACTGTTTAGTACAAGGATCATATCATGCCTGACAGATCCCTGTCCCATACACTTTACATACACCTGCCATACTATGCATCCCTGTCCAGCATAGCTGCACACTGCCCCTCTTTGAGACATGGTGTGATGACCGTATGGCAAATATATCAGTAAACCTGTGGATCAGTTCTGTGGCACTGCTTGAACTTGCCACTGACCGGTCTGTTGGCTACAGCTAGGTAACCTTTCAGCCTATGCTCATACATGGCCCAGGGCATATAGCCTACTAGTTCACTATGACCATACATGCTATAGATGATATCCAACCCTGCAAATACCATCAAGCTAGCCATTGTCCCATGTGTTTCACATGTGCAACACAGGTAATACATGGCAGGATGCTATACTGCTGTACTGTGCCATGTAGATGTATATGGTAAAACACATACATGTACAACTTGCTGTGAGCACATCTGCAGGGTCACAGTTCATGTCCCTTAAGGCTATATATGTGACATATACACAGCATTAAGGTCTCTTGCATTAATGTCAACACATTCAGACATGTGCTAACAGGTAAAGACACCAGTACAGGCATACAGACATGCCACATCAAGACAACATCCACATGGAATATGAGCAATGTCATCACTTGACACACACATATATGGTGATAACATGAAATCACCAGTAAGCATCAAATGTATGTGAGTTAAACATGTCAGTGGTGTTAGTGTCATGCAGATTTACAAAGCCATATTTGTAATTTTAATAAATGTGATACACATGTATGTGCAGCTGTATGTCTGTACTTCTCTGTGAGTTACTGTGACCTGTCACCATCATAATGTCTGCCAGGTATGCCGCGTGCCAGGCTGCCACCATACAGCCACATGGAGGATGAGGTTCTCATTCCATACCTCCTTGACAACCATGAGACACTTTTCAGACATGTGCCACAGGATGCACAGCACCAGGATGCCCAGTGGGAGGAACTTCACAGGAGGGTAAATGATGTTGGCGGCCAGATGGGCAAAACAGCATGCAAACGCAATTGCCAGGGAACAAGTTGCAACAGTTGGGGGGGGGCACTCACCCAGCCCTCATTCACACGTACTGAGGAGCACCTGGTCAACCTGGGGAGACCTGCAGAACTCCAGCCAGAAGCTTCAGCTGGTATTGTGGAGGTGGGTGTCTCACAACCACTGAGCCAGGAGTTGGCCGGTAAGTCACTACTGCACATATAACCCAAGTATATTTAATATAGATACATGTGTTACTGTACAATATTTAACTTAACATCATATGCAAGGCATGTATGTACACAAGCCACATACTATAGTTTGCTACTCTACGTATGCACAGATGTGCATATTGCATAGTACAGTCTATTGTACTGGCTTATGTGCCAACATGCGCATTACACCCTGTAGCTATCACACAGGTGTGGATGAGGATCATACTGCTCTGACACTACTATTTAGGTACCGGTGGCGTTTTGCAGTGGCAGCAGCCTATTGCTGGTGAGTTTGTTATTACTTATCAGGCTTGATAATGCACAGATCATATTAGATGCATGCTATCTGCCATGTGGCCATTTAACACACGTACACATAATGTATGGTGATCCTGTTAATATATACAGGTCAGACCTGCAATGCATCACAGTGGTTACCCATGTGGAATATTTAAAGACTTTATGAAACACCTACACTAAACCTTACAAACTGTCATTGTCAGATGTGTGGACAGCTGTAAATACAATGGTGGAGGTGTGGTTCACTGTAGGGACATGTACTACAGATCAGCATCACACATGTGGGGAATTCAAACAGTACTATACAGAGAGCATATGTGTGCACACACTCTATATGTTTTGGAGCTGGGTTATGATTAACCCAACAGGAGTCACACTTGTGGAGTATACCCTTGCTATGAATGTCACACAATGTCACCTGCTATCTGACATGTGCATGATATTTTGTGGGCTCACTGCAACACTGGTTAACTATCCTGCAAAACATGATATCTCACATCCCAAACAGACCACCCTTTGTCTGCATAAACTTGTCCTCAGTGGAGCATATGACATCTACGGGTGTATGTCATATGGGACAACACTGACATATGAAATAGATGCCCATCACAACCATTGGACAATGTTTACACATGGCCATTGAGGATGGCCAGAGATATGAAGTAACACACACAGTAGAAGGGATGTACATGTGTGTACACCCTGTTGTAAATTGGCTCGACACAATAAAACTATGGCCTTTGTGTAATGATTATATTGCAGATGTAACACATTAAACATCATACAGGGCTGTGCACACCTTGTGCAGGCATGATATCAAATTACCACAAAACATGTCTTGAACATTTTGAGTGTGTCCTGACATGAAAGCTTTAACCTATACAGTATCCAAATACATACATGTGTTGCACAACATACACATACAACCACAGCAGGCCACAGATACAGTACATTCACCTTGCTGGTGTCAGACATCACTATCATGGTTGCTCCTCATGTGTGTGAGGTACACAGATGGCATGTGGAACATGGCGTACTGCAAAGTTACCCATGTCTGGGCATAGTTGCCAGGCATCCACAATATGATTGCAGATGTGCAGGGGTGTCATCTGTATACCCTTCAGTGACCTGTGTCACACATTCCACATTAGGGTTTAGTGTGTATACACCTCAGTGATGTGGGTCACATTCCACATTAGATAGGTATTGAATCTGAACACAGTTATGGCTATGAATTGTGTCTGTAACTCACAATGTATAGCAATAGTGAAGCCACATGATGCCCTGCAATGTCTATGCACATCAGCTTAATATGCAGTATGTCACTGTATATCTGTAGGACGGACTGACAACATTGCGTCAGCTGAAGGTCCATGCTAATATAACACACCCCTGCATTGGGACACCAGTACCTCACTGTATATTTGAAAGGAAAACATTGTGTTAAACATGTATGCATGTCAGTCATCACTTCAGCAGAAGACATGTCATACTACATGTGATTGGCAAGGTCATATGCCACACATCAGGCCAGTGTACTGTTATCCTGTGCTGGTCTGTGGCACCATTGCAAAGTAGGCACAGCCATGTTAAACATGTGTGTACAGCCACATGCACATTGTCTATAGACTCAGCTCAGGGGTAAGCAGAATAATGTTGAACAGACATGACCTGTTTATGGGGAGATATGCAAGCTAGGGCTCTGGCAAACATAGTATTCACTCAACATACCCTTCTGCTCATGTCCTCCTCACACATAGGGGCAGTGGCCAACACAAAGCATCACTGGCAGATGTACCCAGGTCAGCGATGGTCTGTTAGGATGCGGGGTATGGTGCACAAAACATGGCAGTACAGTGCAACGGTGCACAGGGGCGGCTCGTGGCATCGGGCTGCCGGACTGCAGCCCCCTCAAAATAAAAAATAGAAAAAAAATTTTTTTTAAATTTCGCGGACTTCGTGCATGCACAGTAGTCCCGACTACTGTCAGTCTATGCGCATGCACCAGGCAGTCCGGCAGTCCCCATAGGGGGACACAAGGAGATGTCTGTGCACTTTTAAAGTGCACAGACTCGCTGGGATTATGTGTCGGGTCCGGACTGCAACAGCCAGGACAGTCTCGTCGTCGGGAAGGAGCTTTGCTTGGGATCTCACGGGTCTTTGGAGTATTGCGCGGGCAGGATGTACGTTAGCTGGATATATTATGGAGAACAGACAGGTAAGTGTATGGTGCTTTTTACTTTCATTTTACAATGTTTATACTGGATTGACTTTATGGTGTGTGTGTGTGTGTGTGTGTGTGTGTGTGTGTGTGTGTGTGTGTCTGTGTGAAAATGCCCCAGGTGCTCATGGTGGTGTGGTAGGGAATACCTCAGGCTTGAACCCTGTACCCTGTATGCAGGTGTTAAAGACTTGAGTTCCCTACCCACCACCATTTGTAAAAAAATTGCAGATTTTTGCCTCATATTTGATCTGATCTGTTCCTCATAATATCTGTGGTTTGTAAATGTTGCAATGGTTGATATTTGATGGTGTAGTAGTAGCATTGTTGCCTCACAGCTGCAGGTTCTCAGGTTTGATTCTTGGCTGGGGTTCCTTCTTTGTGGGGTCTGTTATCTTCTCCTGTGTTTGTGTGGGTTTGCTTTTATTTGATGTTGCACTGGTAGCATTGTTGCCTCACAGCTGCAGGTTCTCAGGTTTGATTCTTGGCTGGGGTTCCTTCTTTGTGGGGTCTGTTATCTTCCCCCTGTGTTTGTGTGGGTTTGCTTTTATTTGATGTTGCACTGGTAGCATTGTTGCCTCACAGCTGCAGGTTCTCAGGTTTGATTCTTGGCTGGGGTTCCTTCTTTGTGGGGTCTGTTATATTCTCCCTGTGTTTGCATGGGTTTGTTTTTATTTGATGGTGCACTGGTAGCATTGTTGCCTCACAGCTGCAGGTTCTCGGGTTTGATTCTTGGCTGGGGTTCCTTCTTTGTGGGGTCTGTATCTTCTCCCTGTGTTTGTGTGGGTTTTCTTTTGTGTCCTCCCATGTTACAAAGACATGTCTGCATTATTTCTTCCTGGGCCTCTGCTGAAAATTGTTTTTTTGTTCCAAGTCAGACTGTCCTGATTAGAAAATGTTAAATAAAATTGACAGGCATTTGAATTTCAGACTTAAGGGTTTCTGAATGTTTAATTCCTTGCATATTTGATGGTGCAGTGGTAGTATTGTTGCCTCACAGCTATAGGTTTTCTGGTTTGATTCTTGGTTGGGGTGGCTTCTGTGTGGAGTCTGCATCTCCTCCCAGTGTTTGTGTGGATTTGCTCTGGTGCCCTGCCATTTTACAAAGACGTGTCTGCAGTATTAATTCCTGCGTCTCTGCTGAAAATTGTTTTTGTTCTGTCAGCAGTAAAATTGACAGGCATTTGAATTTCAGACTTCAGGTTTCTGAATGTTTAATTCCTTGCATATTTCATGGTGCAGTGGTAGTATTGTTGCCTCACAGCTATAGGTTTTCTGGTCTGATTCTTGGTTGGGGTGGCTTATGTGTGGAGTCTGCATCTCCTCCCAGTGTTTGTGTGGATTTACTCTGGTCCCCTGCCATTTTACAAAGACGTGTCTGCAGTATTAATCCCTGCGTCTCTGCTGAAAATTGTTTTTGTTCTGTCAGCAGTAAAATTGACAGGCATTTGAATTTCAGACTTCAGGTTTCTGAATGTTTAATTCCTTGCATATTTGATGGTGCAGTGGTAGTATTGTTGCCTCACAGCTATAGGTTTTCTGGTTTGATTCTTGGTTGGGGTGCCTTCTGTGTGGAGTCTGCATCTCCTCCCTGTGTTTGTGTGGATTTGCTCTGGTGCCCTGTCATTTTACAAAGACGTGTCTGCAGTATTAATCCCTGGGTCTCTGCTGAAAATTGTTTTTGTTCTGTCAGCAGTAAAATTGACCGGCATTTGAATTTCAAACTTCATGTTCTTCAGAATACATATTAGCACAACCTTTTTTTCTAGCAATTTTCTAAGTTTATAAGATGAATATTTTAAATTTGTCCCTATTTTTGGGACTGTATTCCCCCATTATTGGCTTCGTCCAGATTTTTGTGCTAAGGTTGACAGCTATGGCAAGAACTGAATTCACTGAATATGTTTGAGGGCTGTATTCCCTCATTACTGGGTTTGTCCAGGTGTTTTGTACTAAGAGGTTGACAGCTATGGTGAGAACTGAATTCACTAAATGATAGCCATTTAAGTTTCAGTCTTCCTCTCTTTTACAAAGCAGCTGATGTGGCGTAGTGGTATGTTACTCTGACTGTTTTTTGCTCAGGGACCTTGGCAGTAAAATGTATGGTGGCAACACAACATTTTATTCTAGCAACTTTCCAAGATTATACAAGCAATGTTTACTGTGTCCTTGGTTTTTGGGCTTTTGACCCCCCCCCCAATACATTTTGGCTTTTTCCAGTTTTCTTGAGCTGCAAAGTTGAGATGCAGTTGAGTATTGAGTAGATTTTACAAGGAGCTGAGAGCTGCAGGGGAATAGAAGTTTAGTGCTTTGCCTAGTTAATACTATAGCACAACAGGTTGTGTACTTGCTTTTGATGCAGAAGGCTGTGGGTTCTACTCCCACAAGGGGTGGATGCTGCCGTACTGAGAATGTTCTCCTTGGTGAAGATACTAACTATGAGTCTGTTATCAGTTTGCCATCTATTTCCTCTTGCAATATTATTACTAGCTTATCATTTTTTAATGTAATATAGGCAATTTATTCCTGAGGGGCAACAGACACTTTATTTTTCGATGAAACCATGAAATATAAAGGTGATTGCTAGCAGCAACCGCTTCATTAGTTACATATTTCTTTAATGTGGAATTATTTAGATGACTTACTTCAGAGATTGTGCATATTTACTGATAATGGACTGTAGAATTGTGCATACTTACTGATAAAGGTGGACTGTAGAATTGTGCATATTTACTGATAATGGTGGACTGTAGAATTGTGCATATTTACTAATAATGGTGGACTGTGGAATTGTGCATATTTACTAATAATGGTGGACTGTAGAATTGTGTATATTTACTAATAATGGTGGACTGTGGAAGTCTGAGTAGACTTTTTTATGATAAATGTTCTCAACTGGGCAGTTTTGCCATTATGGGTGCATATGGTTTGTTTCATTGCTTACTGGAAAAATGTTCAAAACAAATTTAAAACACCCTCTAACAAGTGTACTGTATTGTACAAGGAATATAATTTTAGTACAATGAGGAAGGTGTATCAAAGAGCACATGTATGTTTCATATGCAAGGGACTTATGATTTGAAAACAGCCCAAAATTAATCTTTATCTGCCACTGGCAAAATTTATTTTCTTTGAATGTGGGTTTCAATGCTGTTTCAATGAATGTGAGTTTCAAGGGCAGAGAAGTTTTAATGCTAAGTTTTCATTGTGAGACTGCATTGCTTTGTTTAACAGATGACTTAGTGTTTGTGCTGTAAAATACAAAATAAAACTTTCAAATGAAGTCCAACTCATCATAGAAGTAAAGCAGTATGCACATTAGTGTTTATGGTAAATGGAGTGAAATAGCCAAGTAATGGTTCATTGGAATGGCTGCAGAGGCTCCATTCAATCATTATTTTGTCAGGGGGGAAGGGCAGCAAACTCAGACAGGCCCAGCTGAACTATACCTCCCAACTGTCCAGATTTTCAAAGAATGAATAGATTTTTGCTTCTTATTTTTGGTTTGTTCTTCATAAAATTTGTAGTTTTCTGGCAAATCATTTAGGAATTAAGTCACTAAATAATAAGTTTCAGACTTCATAACCTTCAGAAAATGCATGTTAAAGTAAGAGCTGTTTTATCAACTGTCTCAATTTATACAAGAGCAATTTTTAGTACTGTTTATATGTGCCCCCAATATATTTGGCCTTGTTCAGATTTACTGCATTAACAGGTTGAGAAGTACATGCAAATAAATTGCTTTATAGAATTAGGCATAGCCAACCTCTCAACTGTCCCCAATTTTGGCTCAAAATGTTGCTCTTCCCCTAATAATCCCTCCATAAAATAGCAATTTTGGAAGAAAACATGGAGGGTTTACAATTAAGAAATAACTGTAATAATCAAAGTTATAGATTACTTGAAATGCATGTAGATTCTTTTATTTTGTCAGCTGCTCAAGGTAGCAGTACTAATATTAAAGTGTCCCTTCTTTGACAGGTAGCAGCTGTATTGTGTGTCTATTTTATATTTTTGCATCACATTTTTGGTCCATTTTTCATAAAATTGTGTTTTTTGGCAAATTAGTGACAAATCACTAAAGACTGAAGTTAGAAAATGACAGACATTTGAGTTTCAGATTTTATACCCTTCAGAAAATTCATACTAATGCAAGACCTATTCTATTATCTTTCTAAGTTTATTAGAGCAATATTTAAAAATTGTCCTTATTTTTGGGCCTTTGTTCCACTTCTGTGTATGGCTTTGTCCAGATTTCTTGCTCTTGAGGTTGAGAGGTATTACAAATGTGTCAGGGCCATCACAGTCAGCCAGAGAGATTTCAAATTGTGACATGCTTGTTGCACCGCACTCCCCCATGTAGTGACTCTGGATGTGTCCAAGCAAGGCAAGGAGTAGTTGTATCTACCTTGGATGGGGAGGACACACTGCATAAGTACTACAGTGGCTTTTCATCTGTCCTTGATTTTACAGAATGGTCTGGTTTCTGTCATATTTTTGTACTGTTGATTTATGCTTATTACTCAAAGTGCCTGTTGCTCTGTGTTTAAGTAGCAATGCTTTAATGACCATAAGGTAAGCTTGTCTGAGATCGTAAGATGCAAGTAAGCTTTAATAAGCATACTGTTAAAGAATTGCCAACATTGAAAGCCTTTCTGTTGTTGCCATGCAGAGAATACTTGACTAGATAATGTATAAGCCTTGGGTATTAAAGGACAGGATTCCATTATTTTAAAAAGCTCATTACACTTGTTGGAGATTTCCAGTCATCTCTATAGACTTTACCCGTAAACTAAACAGAATGCCAATCATGTGTGGTCCATAACCTGTACAGTAATCCTTTAAGCAATGTATCTTGAGCTTGTTTATTGTTTGCTTTTCATTTTTTACTTTTACCATGTTTTCCCCATGAAACAAGTTGTCAGGCAGCAGGTCTTTTTTGGATAAGAAACATTTTTACAAGTGGGGGCATCACATAGATTTCTACTTTCAGCATGTTACTTGGTACTTTAATAAAGCTGAATATATTATATATTAGAACTGCAGTGCAAGGAGAAGTGGTTTGAATTGAGTGCTTCTGGTTTTTCTTATACTTGATTTTGACTGGCATTCCAGTAATGTATTTAAAAAGTAATTTATTTTTTCATGCCTCACAACCTTTTGTTTCCATCTAGATATTAAGTAAGCTGTCATGCAGCCAATGCATTGAAATATTTTTATTCTTCTACACTTATTTTTGTCTTGATTGGACTTTCCTAATGATGGTTTGCCACCCAGGGCAGCGTATTTCATTAAAGTTAGTTTTTTGTGGTTTTGTGCATAGCTCCTCCCCTTTCTGGTTGACCACACCCCTTCCCCTTGACCCCACCCATTCAGCTGTCTCCTGCAGCCCCCCTGTGATTTGAAGTCACCAGCCGCCACTGACGGTGCATAGTGCATGCATTGTGTTACAGGTTTGGGGCATAATCTACTAACACAAATTGTGCAACACAGGGATGTATGTTAACTACTACTATAATTGTGTAAGCTGCATGCCTTCTGCCATAATACATGCATGCTGTTGTGTGCAACTCAGGGATGTATGATAACTACCACTATAATTTTCTAAGCTGAACGCCTTCTGCCATATCACATGCATGTTGCATGCCGTTGTGTGCCATACCATGTGTCTGTCTGTGTCTGTCTGTGTGTCTGTCTCTGTGTGTCTGTACTGTGATGTATAACTGGTAATGTACAGTTCTAGTCTGCCCCTCACAGGTGTTGATGTAGGTGTGTTGGCCTCCTGTGGTCCACCTGCTGTTAGTGTCCCCACAGACTCTAGCAGTGATGATGAAAGTATGATTGAGGCACAGACAGGGTTGTCAGGGGCTGAATCTGTGCCATTGGTTAGCATTCCACCTCTATCCCCCTCAACCCCACACACAGTTGTCATGCCTACACATACCCCATCACCAGTGGTCATAGTGGAAGTACAGGTAGCGGATGGTAGCATGGAACAAGAAGGTGTGGAGACTATGGAAGGTGTGTCTGCAAACCATGATCCCAGCCAACTGACTGGTGATGTCCCACACAGGCATGTGCCCAGGGCTGCTTGTAGGAGGCTTCTGGCCAACATGCCCCTGCAAGACATAGCACATCAGCTGGTGTCACCAGATGCAAGTTTCAGACTGTAATGGAGGCACAGGCATGTTCTGAATGGCACAACAGAGAAGGTCTGAGGCTTCAGAGGGCTGCTGTCCGCTTTAATTGACAACATCCAGGCAACTGCAAATGCTCATCATCAGCTTGCAGATGTTTTGGATGGATGATTGTGTGACATGGTGGGAGTCCTTGTCCGTGGCATGTTGATCCTCGAGCGTGGAATTTCTGTGCTAGAACATCTGGTGTGAGTAAGGCATCGGGCACGTGGACGTAGGCCAGCTACACCAACTGTTGAAGGTGTATGTGATCATGCTACTTCACATGCCTGCTGCCATAGTAGCGGTAGCAGCAGCAGTGCAGCTGGTGCTGTGCTGTCCACACCAGGACACAGCAGGCCACGTGCACGTGGTCCTGGACAGTTCCAACAGGGACATGGTTCCGGTGGACATGTGTCATCTGACAGTGCCCAATCTGGACCTCTGCCTGGTAGTGGCCGTGCAACCCCTGGCAGGCGCAGGTCATGTGGTCATGGCCAGACACCATGAACTGTACAACCTGCCCTGTACAGTCTTCAGCTGTCAATAATAACCCTGTGTAGGCCAGCCAAATGCCAGACCAGTGTGCATACATACACACACACACACACACACACACACACACACACACACACACACACACACACACACACACACACACACACACACACACACACACACACACACACACCAGAAACAAATGTAGGGCACCTCAACACACACACGCATAACATCCACACACGCCCAATGAGATAAAAGGCCTTAACCCACACACATGATGTCATCCAATGGTGCAGCCCATGCCTCTGGCAAATATTATCACCCTGTGCATATGATAATGCCTGTGCCGCATCCCTGTCATCCATACCATCGGTGCAGGGACATGGTCATATGGTCTTATGCACAAGGTGAACATACTAGGAAGACAATTGTAGATTACCATTGTTGAGTAGTGTTGACAGGCAGCAGACATACCATGTACTAGAGTTTTAGAATGCATTTTGTACTGTTGACAGTATGTATCATGTATAACACCAGCAACTGCATCTTGATCTTGATGTTCTGCCTTCCTCTTGCAGGTGTTATTGCATGTCCCAAATGTGTGCATACAGACTACAAGGGGGATGTCAGTGTTTTCAGTTAGTGTCCCATATGTAACGTTAGATTACTCACAGGTCTGCATGACGATACCTGCATGCACTTCGTAGCTTCCACATCACAGTTATAATCTCCCAAGTTTCAAACATGTTTACAGATATAATGGTCCAAGAGCATGATAGCTGTGTAGTAAGCTACTATGGCCAGAGCCTCACATTCATACTGGGTGTCATCACAGGTACAGTTACCCAGAGCGGGAAGGAGGTAAAAGAGTGGTTTAGCAGATGACAAGGGTAAAGGCCAGTTGAAAAGGTTGTTTCTCTTTATACCCGCTCTCATGACAGGATGCAAACACACATACACACCCACACACTCAGGGATTCACATACACAAAACACACACTCTGACACACACACAGTTGCCAGTGTTGGGATTAGAACCCCTGCCCATGTACAAATCATTATTATAGTACTACACAGTTACAAGACACACCACAGAGATTACACATTTACAGGCAGTCAGAATGGCCTTCTACGATTGAGGACATCCACAGGGATACTAGATTGTGGTGAGTGTATGTGGAGAGGGGGGTATATCAGTAGACTATGGTAAAACAAGCCTCACCCCAGGGCTTACATGTTTACAGGCAGTTAGAATGCCATTCTAAGATTGATGACATCAACAGGGATACTAGATTGCAATGAGTGGATGTGGGGAGGGGGTTTTATCTTTTGAGTATGGTAAAATACAGCCTCAGTCCAGACAGCCATACACACACACACACACACACACACACACACACACACACACACACACACACACACACACACACTGTGACATTCACAAAGATATACACCTAAGTCACACACATACAGACACTTGACATGTGTGAGATTCACACCCCTGCCTATGTCTTGCTTTCTACACTTCACTCTGTACAGATGTCTACAACAGTGTAGAGGAGAGTAAAAGACATTGGGGATGTATTCCCCACCATACATGACATATATGGACACAGACACACACCCAGACTTGCCAGTACTGGGAATCAAACACCTGCCTATCTCATAATAGGTATTGCAGAGTTACAGCACTATCGCGCAGCTACAAAGCTTACTGACTTTTACCTTTGCCAACTGTGCTGACATATGCACAATATATGCACAGGGGAGGTGTTTCTGTCACAGGTGTCAAGAGGTTTGCCTTCAGTGTCACCCTTACTGCATTCTACTGTGTGTGGCTTCCCCTTCAATTAACAACACCAGAGCTTAGCAGTTACACAGGTTATTGTAGGAATGGTTGTAACACACCTGTGAGCTGCCTTCAGTAATCATTCATCTGCAAAGTAGCCCCACCACTTAGTAGTTATGTCCAAACATCTGTCCATACCTAAAGTACAACTTACTGTACTTTGAGCATATCACCATATACACTTGGCAATGCTGAGGCTGCATTACAACTGCATGCTGTACTAAGACAACAGTCACCTTCAAACATCAGACACTCCACACACATGGAATCTAAACACACATCAATACATGTACACATATGCAGTCTCCATCAGTTGGTGGACTATCAGGTCAAGAGGATACATTCCACACCTTCCCCACACCATGTGTGAAACCTAGCTGAGCATTACACTATATTGGATGTTCTATTCATGTACCAGTAGGACACACAACCACCTTCACTGAGTAGCTAAGTGGACATTTACGCCAACAGCACATATCAGCAAGTGACATACACAGCAATAATCCATGTCATGATGCCACAAACTGTTAGTTGACAGTTTCACTGTGTTGCCAGGGCACTGTAATGGTCAACAGTGAGCACATCATATTTGCCACACACACGTCATATTTGCCATTCACACCTCATGATTACTGAAAGAGTGCCAGCAATGTGCTCTGTTTGAGCTAGGCATTACACTTGTTCAAGCATGAGAGGTCTGTGGCTTATGAACATCTCACCCCTGCACGTTGTGGCTATTGTGTTAATAAGGTGCATGTCCAGACAGCACACAGCATGCATGGCTTGCAACTGTTGACATGGGATATATGTAGGAGCTGTAGGTCACACATGGCTGTACATGTCATGGACATATCATCTGTTACTACTCAGGAACATACAGAGCATAGCTGTATTTCTCTGAGTCTGTCAATACTGGTCATGTGTGTAAGGCCTATGGTCCTGTTATTTGTGTATGTTTGTAGGCATTGCATTTGGTGGACATATCTAATGACATGCATGCCACATGGATTGTTGTATGATATGATAGGTGTCATGGGTGAGTAGAGAGGGATTCTTACTTCTGTCAACATAGATATCAAACCTTATGTACAAGGCATTCAGCAGCCATGGACCTATCTTCCATGTGCATGTGTGTAATGAATGTAGCCACCTGTATCTACAAAGGACAACAACAGCTATGTTATTTTCATGTATGGTGCATGAGTGTGGGATGTACATATTCAGGGCAGGTACGTCTAGGTCATATCCGACCATGAGGGTGTTGTTTACTGGTGTATAGCAACAGTCAACTGTGTTACTGCTGACAACATCCAAGGGTCCTGGTATGTGTACAACTGACCTGGTTACAAACAGTGGTATTATTGAATTACATAACACATTATGCAACTGTGTCAGTACATGGGTACTTTGCACAGTTGATGTAGGGCTAGGTACAGTCCACCAGTCGAAGGTTATTTGCTGTTGTACCATACTATTTCATACCACATTTATGGATGTGTGTTGGTAGTCTAGAACAGGGTGGGGGATGTATATGAGGATACAAGCTAGAATGCAGCTTTTGCCACTGTCACCTGTACCTGACTCATCTGTGATGAATTATGTTGGAATAGTGGTCTTTACATGTGAGTAGCCTGTATGAATATGGGAACATCACCATCTGGAGTGGTCCGTACCAGTGTTATGGCCCACATGTTTGGATGTGAGTTATATGGCGGTAGTGCTATTGTGCACTACAGAGCCTTCAGCCAGGTGTTCCTCACTGCACAGATGTCAGTATTCCCCATTGTAGGTTCTACACTGAGCAAGTGGATTATGAAAGCCACACATCCAGCACTGGTTAGCATAAGCATCCAATGCAATTGTCTTGTAGGTGTCAGGGTGTTACTTCTGTGTTTAGGGCATTTGCCTTGGAATGGCACTATATGGGTAAATGCAACCTAGATATTATCCACACTCCCTTGAATGATGGCTGCATGTGATATGTCACAAAGGTTTGTCTTCTTTCACTCATATCATCCTGGAATGACAGACACTGGACAACCTCACAATTACAGCAGGACATTGGCTCATTGTATTGGTGAAGCAGTTGCTACTCGTACCAAGACATCACAGCGAGTGGCAGTATTGTGCTTGGTATCACATGCTGCATCTAAGGTGACGGACAGCAGCAGACGTTGTGTAGATGACCAATGTGAGATGTACTTAGTGGAACAGTCCTGCTAATAATGACAACTACTAACACAGGCAGCCGAGGTCATCTTGACACCTGCACCTCAGTACCATTAGACAATGGCGCTCACATATTATGTTTGCACATGCCACTGTTCCAACTATGATGCCACTGTCCACAACCTGATATCAATGTATGCCTTTCATGGCAGCTATGTGTGTGACACATGCTGTGCTTTGCATCCACCTGTGTGTCCCATTTAACCAAATGTCTGTCACTTCCACACATGCATGATTGTACATGCTTTACACATATATATATATATATATATATATATATATATATATATATATATATATATCGCAGTACTTCATGTGCATGTATGCATGTACATGTACATGCATACATGTACATGTACATGTATGCATGTGTATCACACAGCACAAACGCAGACATATCATTTATGGGCCACATACAGTTATCTGTTAGTAAACCTGTATGATGTGCATATATACTGACAGTTACGATGTACAAAGCTGTAAACCTGTCTGTTTACAATAGGAGTCCATTACAACGTGTTCTGTACATATCAGTGTATGAGCACGCCCACTGTGGCTTTCTGTAGTTAGAATCAGAGTGCATCCCAAACAGCCCTGTGCTACTAAGTGTATGTCAACTTGTGTAATTGGAGTCACTGCATCCAAGAAAGCCCTTTGTTTCTAAGTGTATGAGCATGTCCACTGTAACCCTGTATAGTGATGGAAGTAGTCCATTCCACAGATGGACATACTCCAGTACAGGGCTTGTTGTGCTACAAATACACCTCTCAGGCCTACCTATGTCTTACCTGCAGATGATGTGTCTTGCTTGTGCATACAGGCTGTAATGGACTCCTACTTTAAACACACAGGTTTACAGCTATGTACATCTTAACTGTCAGTATCCCTGTTGATGTCCTCAATCTTAGAATGGTATTCTGACTGCCTGGAAATGTGTAATCTCTGTGGCGCGTCTCATAACTGCGTAATACTGTAATAGTGATCTGTGGATAGGCAGGAGTTCTGATCCCACCACTGGTGTGTGTGTGTGTGTGTGTGTGTGTGTGTGTGTGTGTGTGTGTGTGTGTGTGTATTTGTGTCTGCATCCTGTCATGAGAGTGGGTTTTACTGCTTTCAAAAGAGAAATCACCTTTTGCACTGGCCTTTATCCTTGTCATCTGCTAAACCATTCTTTTCCCCCCTCCCCACTCCAAGTAATCATTCCTGTGATGTCACCCAGCTCAGACACAGAATCAGATTAACTGTAATTGTATGGGTTCTGTGCCACATCCCCCAACTGCTTACCACTCTACTAGTAACCTTTACAAAGGCAAGACCTGTAAGCACAATAATGGCAAGTGTTTGTGTGTGTGACTACCCTGTAGCCAGGCATACACATGTGTTATGTGTTTTAACATGCTGAACACCATGGTAGTCATCTGTGGTGAGTGAAGTCTACAGAATATTACATAGGTAGGAATAGAAAAGAATAGACAGTCAAGAATGACTACTGTTGGGTATGTTATTTTCCTGTGCCACTGTCGAGCAGTGACACAGAAGTGATCACCGGGGTGAATTTCCTTACCCATCATTCCCCCCCAAACTCCTCAATCCCTGGGGTGTATTTCCTTACCCATCAGTCCCCACCCCAAACTCCACATACACAACAACCCTCCCTTCTCTGGTATACTAATTAAAATTTGAATGTTATAATACAAGAGTTGCCTGTGCTTTGTGTACACTTCAATTCCTTCGGAATCCTTCTGTGTCACAAATGTTGTTCAGAGATGTTTATATATATGGCTATACATGTGTCTGTGTATACACACACACACACACACACACACATATATATATATATATATATATATGTGTGTGTGTGTGTGTGTGTGTGTGTGTACACATCACAGAAATGCATAGATATATATATATATATATATATATATATATATATATATATATATATATATATATGTATATATATATATATATATATATATATATATAATGTATTTAAAACAGTTGTACATATGCAGACTTGTTTATGTTGTTTCACAAAGTACAGTACATTAAAAAGTACTGTACATATGTACACAAAGTGACTGTCCCGTGTGTTTTCAGTACTGTGGAATACCTGTAGTAAATGGTGCATTCTAAAAACCATGAAACATGTATATAACTCAGATGGCTTAGTGGTAAGTCCACTGACTATGGTGTGCATGGTCCAAGGTTCAAGACCTGCGAGGGTTGTTAATAAATTTGTTTAGGCCAGAATGAGGCGGGTGTAAATGTGTTTTCACGACAGTGAGCAGTGGGTAAACACGTTTAAAAGAAATGTAAAACTCGCAGTACATTTGAAATGCCCTTCTTTGGTAATCCTGCTGATGTCATTCATTGTAAATGCACCTTTGGGGAAGAGGTACTTCAGTAATGTCTGTAGCGTGTACTGCTGTAGTGAAATAAACTAGTTAGGTAGGGGTTTGAATACAACAGGTGTGTGTGTGTGTGTGTGTGTGTGTGTGTGTGTGTGTGTGTGTGTGTGTGTGTGTGTGTGTGTGTGTGTGACTTGTATCCTGTGTAGTGGTGGCTGTAAGTGTGTGACACCTGTGGGCAATGTGGAGGGGGTTTTGCATATGTTGGCCGTACTCTATATCACAATGTCAATCATGCAAGGATAATAGATGTACATTAGGTGTGCGGCTGGGGTGCAAAGCGATACCCATACATGTGACATCAGGGCCAGCCAATCACAGTTAGCAACCCCATTATTACCCAGAGCACACACTCAACCCATGTGTCATACGCACACACATGCCTAGGCAACAGCCAATATGTGGGTAGTGCACTGCATATTGGCCACTGATAGTAACTATGCAGTGATAGCAGTGAGCTACAGGGGCATGTCACCCTGGCCATCTGTCCAGTATGCACGCACAGGCAAACAGTGCACCTCCACCGTGTTCCCCAATGGACACCTGCACTACCTATGGTGCCTTCACATGTGACTCACAATGGACATACCATGCCTGACAACATGCTTACAACTGCTTTACAGTACCTTAATCACTTTGTATCCATCGGTCCTTGTTCTGCCTAGCAACAAAATAAACAACCTCTGCTAGGCTTGAACCAAGGACCATGCACACCATAGCCAAAGTGATTTACCTCTAAGCCACCTCAGATATACATAACCCTGTTGTATTCACAAACATATCCAGCCCAGTCATTCAGTAGTACAGATAATGCATTCCAACATGTAGATGTATGTGTGTATGAGAATATATTAATGTCTACACGGATACAAATGTGTATATATATATATATATATATATATATATATATAGATATATAGATATATATAGATATAGATATATATATATCTGTTACCTTTGGTAGCCAGAGTCCCGTACTGTTGGCCTGTACTACAGAGATGTAGATTTCAAACAATAGTGGTCCCAGGACTGAACCCTGAGGTACTCCACCTGTCACTTATCTAGGGATGGCTTTGGAGAGGGTTACACCTACAGTTTGGGTTCTGTCAGTAAGCCATGTGGCACACCATTGAGTGGCATAGGGATGTATGGCTGGATTAGTATGTTAATCTATGTTTTCAGACTGGTGTATGGTATTGAAGGGCTTGGCGAGGTCCACATAGGCATTGTGCACTGCCTTACCCTCTTCAACAGCTATGCAGACTGAGTCAAAGCAGACAATCGGTTACAGGAGACAAGAGTGGCCCTCCATGAGCCCAATCTGTGTGGGGTCCAGTGTTTGAGGGTTGCCAATGTCTGTGTTCCAAACCTCCCTGATAATGCATTCCATGGCCATGCAGATCAGGCTCTTCAGACTGATGTGACAGTAGTTCCAGGGATCCAAGGTGGATCCCCCCTTGTGGAGTGGGATAACTGCAGCTGTGCGCCACCCAGTGGGCACCAGGCCTGATGCAAGGTTATGATTACACATGACAGTCTGGTCCCATGGATGATGTATTCCTAGCTGTGGATAGTGCGGTTTCTGCCTGTGTGGCCGTGATTACTGGCCAATGGAACTCTGTTCATATTGCCAGGGGCCCTTTTGGGGGTGAGAGGGGGTGACTTTGGCACTAAACAAATCTGCCAGGATATTGGGACAATCCGTGGGAGCAGTCTGTGTAATGCCATTCTGTCGTAGCTTAGAGCACTTCTCAGCATTGCCAGTTAGATTCTGGACATAACTATAGAATGCTGTGTGGTTGTCTATGGTATCTGTGGTGATTTTAGTTACATAACCAGTTGTTTGCACCCTTGGAGTATCCATTTTGCTTTAACAGTGTCTACCTTCTGTTGTATACTCTGTTAATGACAGGAGGCCACCAGACTGGCTTGCTTATTTGGGAGGTGAGCATTGTGGTTCCATTTGGGATGTCAGGAATCATGCACAAATGGATGTGCTCATACAGTACCTTAGTGCAGGATTCATCAATAGAACTGCCAGCTCCTGTCTCCATGGGTGTCACAAACATTGTCACTTCTGCCTTGAGTAGCATTAAGTTGGCTTTAGAGAGGTATTTTATGGACAACTGTATATACATTCCTTTCACATGTTCACTTTGATTAGCCTATGGTGGGATTACTGTGGTGAAACCTCAGTCTCATGTATTGTTGTGATAGCTTAGTGGTTAGTTACTGTGACTATGATGTACAGGGTCCTGGGTTCATGACCTGCAAAGGTGGGTTACTTTGGTCCAGCCAGGACAGCAGTTAATGCATACAGACTAATTGTGGCAATTTAGATTAGTCACACTCAATACAATTCAAATGCCCTTCATTGGCAATCCTGCTGATGTCAATAACTGGGAAGTACACCTTTGGGTAAAAGAGTACTCCAACAATCTCTGTGGTGAATGCTATAACAGTGTAATGCTGTAGTGTGATAGAGAATGCTGGTAAGGGTTCTAGTCCCACACATGGGAGGTGGGGATGCTTTTGTGTCTTTTCTTATGTTTGTCTGGAGAGCACTGCATGTTTGGCTAGTCACACTCACTACAATTCATTGGCCCTACTTTGGCAATCCTGCTGATGTCACCTACCTAGATATACACCTCTGGGGATGCTGTAACCCAGTAATCTCCATAGCGTGTCCTGTAACTGTGTACTGCTGTAGTGTGGTAAAGTAGTTAGGTGTTGTAATCCCAGACCTGGCAACTGTGTGTGTGTGTGTGTGTGTGTGTGTGTGTGTGTGTGTGTGTGTGTGTTCGTCCATCTGTCTCTGCCTGAGTAGCGAACATTGCTTTTTAGAGTAGTCACACTCCATACAATTCACATACCCAACGTTGCCAAGGCATTCAGGATTAGGCTCCTAATGTCACCCACCTGGAAATACACATCTGGGAACCTTGTAGCCCAGTAACCACTACAGTGCATGCTATAACTGTGTAATGCTGTAGTGTGATGAACTAGTTAGGTAGGAGTTCTATTCTGAGACATGGCAGGTGTGTGTGTTTGTGTGTGTTTCTCAGTCATATCCTGTGTGGAGGTGGCTATGAGTGTCTCACAACTGGACTTCTTGAGGAGTGGGTCTTGTACTTTTACTATATGGTGGCCATATTATGTCACAATGTCCAACTGATGAGGATTACAGATTTCAATCAGCCAAGAAACTGGGTTGGCAAGCCATAACCCTACATCTGATAAAAGGCCTGGTGAACAAAGTAAGCAACCTTAATATTACCCAGAATACAGTCTGAACCAATGTCTCATACAGAAACACACTTGCCTAGACTGCTGCTGCATTCCTAGTACCCTGCATATTGACAGATAGTAAGCATGATGTGATTGCAGTGGGCTGCAGAGGGCATGGCACCCTGTCCACCAGTACAATAGGCACATAATTGCGGACAATGCACTGTAACTATGTTCCTCACTGGATGCCTGCAACATATGTGGTGCCATCAAATTTGATCCACAAAGGACATACAATGCCTTACAAACATATCCTGCATGGACATATGCCACTGACACCAGGGAATACCTGTATCATGGTATCAATGCAGGTGGCACTGAGCACCAGCACATTTGTAGAAGATATGGGCAGGTATGGACCTCCCCTACACCCTTCCTGCACATCCCTAGCTATCTTGCTTACTGTCTTTCCCTCTTTGTGCCCCTTTTCACCACCTTCCTGCAATAAGCATGTCTAAGGCTGTTCGTGCGGGGGTAAGCGGGAGTAAGCACTTTTAAGCAGCAGTAGGCAGGTTTCAGCCTGTTTGCGCAGGGGTTAGCACTGCCTACACAGGTTAAGTAAATCTAGAAGCTAACTGAGTGTGAGAAACTGTAACCAGCTGTTAGCACTGCTTCCCGACACACACACACGCTAACTAGTAATTGCATATGCTTACTACTGCTTATTTATGCTTAAACCTGCTTACTAGTGCCTTATTCATTATGACACTGACACTTCACTCCAGTTCACTTTTAATTGTTATTATGCAGGTTATTCAGCAGACGGATGTCAAAATATGTTCATATACAGATTTCCAATGGAAAATGGTATGTGCTGCAGTGGGATTCGAACCGGGAATGTCTGTTCGTTAGGTGGATGCTCTAACCACTACACTATTGCTGTGCTGTTACATTTGCATATATACCCATATACCCATGGATCCTAATTCCCCAAACACCCACCCCAACACTTCACTGACACAGCATTCATCCTTTCTCCAGCTGGAAACACGGTGTATCCACACCACTACACATTGGCACTCCCTACTCCTATAGACCCATCCCATGGGTTGACTCACTCCACCTATCCTCAGACATTCCAACCTTTTAGTCCACAAACATTGGTGAAATGAGTGACCAGAAGGACACTATTCCCAATTTTTGGGTTGTCCTACCTGGGACACACGTCTTTATTTCAAGATTAGACTCTATACGTCATTACTTCGATACTCCCGTTAACAAGACACTACAATAAATGAATAACTATGACTATATGATAATGCACACGTTACACATGAAAACTAATAATGTACGAGTTCGGCAAAATTATATTACAAATAAGACTGGTTCAGTGATTGGTGTTGATGTAGCCGGCAAATCACAGGAATGATTCCACTATTTCATAGTGAGAAAGTCCTCACATTTTATTTTTTTGAGAACAGCACTAACTTCAAACAAAATACACACTTCTGCATTTTTGCAGATTTGTCCCTTCCCTCGATCTTCTCGTAACTCTAATACTATAGTACTGCAATATACAACGGAAAAAAATAACAACTTATTTCGCCTTGGAATTGTATATCCCAGTAAAATCATGCCAAACGTCGCAAAGAAATGAGAATATATATATATATATATATGACAAGCATTTCATGACAGTCTAAGTAAGGCCTGCACTGTTACAAAGGCCATGCATTTTGCATGTTCTTGAGTCGGGATATATAAGCCACATTGCAGGGAAGTGGGTCACTGACTCTTCTGTAATGCACTATACATAAATGTTTATTTATTTAACATCTGTTAACCGAGTATGCAGACTGTTCCAATGAGTCAGGACTCCATTCAGTCATGACTTGAGCCTTAGAGGCCAAACAACACAACTAAACATACACGAGAATCATACCTCTTAACCTCTTAATGTAAGAAGTCTAGCCACAGCCAAATATAATTGGGGGGGGGCAAAGATTGGGACATACTGGGATCAATTCAATAGCTCTGCTTGACAAAGGCTCAGTAAATTGATCAATGGGGCGGAGTACTCCAACACACCTTGGCTAGGCTTATACATGCCTTTGGGCAGATACCATATTACATTTATGGTTATGCACAACCTGTTATTCTATCTACTGTTGAGGTTTGTAGGGGCACTTTCATGTTATTTATGTCTGCAAAAGGAATGAATGTGGTACAGGGAATGTACTTCTACATACAGATGTATGTATGTCTGTATGCATAAAAACGAACTTGCAGACCTCCATGAGGCGGTCCAATTAGAACCGGGCCATCCAACCCTGACATGCTTGGATGCATAATTTCATACCCATGGTTCCTCCACCCCACCTGAATTCAACATACATTCAAACCATCCATTCTCCAGTTGCTGTCACAGCCATAACGCACCTCCACACAGTGCCCTCTCCCCAGCGTTAGGGACCCTACACGTATGTTGTCTCAACCTATGTATCATCAGGCTCTCCCACCATTTAGTTCTTGAACATACCTGCCCTTGCTTGTGTAATGGTCTGAAGTCCAATCAACCTGCAATTTTTGGGTAGTCCCACCAGGGACTACCCTGTAATTGTTTGTAAAATAGACTTAGCAGATCGACACTGTTACTCCCACTGGTAGTATCCTGCCTGTGGTTTGAGTAGCAATGATTTGCTCACCCCTGCCCAGCTTGATATGACATAAGATGACAGCACTAAATAATACAGGAGTTGCTGTTGTTTTCCTTCTCATTCTTTTTGTATGCTTTATTGTCACAATGTTCATTCTTCATATATATATATATATATATATATATATATATATATATATATATATATATATATAAAATATCTGTATATACACATGCACATAAATCTACATAATTATATACATTTCCCATGCTGTTGCATGACTGCGCTGGATGATATGTTTGTGATAACATCAGATTTATGTATATCTGCCATGGCTTAGTAGTAAATCACATTGGCTGTGCTGCAGGGTCCTGGGTTTGACCTTTGCAGAGGCCATTTATTTTTTTGCTGGGCAGAACATGCGCCAATGGATACAGAGTGATTAAAGTAGTTTTAAGCAGTTGTGAGTGGGTGTGTGTGGGTTTGCGCGATGGTAAGCAGTGCTAACTTCCGATTACAGTTTCTTACATTCAGTTAGATTCTACTATGCTTAATGTGTGTAGGCACTGCTTACACCTGTGCAAACACACTTAAACATGCTTGCTAGCACTTATATATGTTTACTACTGCTTATCTGTGCTTAAACCTGCTTACTAGTGCCTTATTCATTATGACACTACCACTTTAATTAAATTAAATTAGTTAAACATTTAATGCAGTACTCCAGTTCACATTTGCATGTTATTATGTAGGTTATACAGCAAAAAGATGTAAAAATATGTTCATATACACATTCCACATGGAAAATGATATGTGCTGCAGTGGGACTCGAACCGTGAATGCCTGTTCATTAGGCGGATGCTCTAACCACTATACTATTGACAATAAGGTTGATTCTGCATGTTTTTTCTATTTGGATGATTTTGACGTGTAAGCTACGCTAAGCAAAAGGCAGCAACACGCAAACACGCTGTGCTTCGCTTACACTTTCAATAACGAAGCAATATAAATGTAAAATAGGGACACGGGGAATTTAAATGTAATAGTTCTAGGGACAGGGGCTCAACATTCCACTACATGCTTGTGTGTTTACTCCTTTGATTTTATTTCAGTGTTCATGGACACTCTTGTATGCTTTGCTTACACTTCAGTATCCACGGACACTGAATTAATTGCTTACGTTTAGAGGCGGGCTCTAATAATAAGCATTGTAGGTTGTGCAACTGTGGCGGCATGTTTAAGCCTTCGTTCCAAGCTTAAACACGCCCACTGCACTCACACACATTTCCTGTGCACATAGAGGGTGCAGCAGCATGCCCTCATAAATATTCATATGGTGCTGCTGCACCATCTCTAATGAGGACGCTTGGTGAAAAAGGCTAAAACTGTCCTTGCACCGAGCTTCATGAATCCCAGGGTATGTTCTCTCAAAGCAATAGACAAAACCAATTAGACTTGAAGTAAAGTTTTCTCAATTTGATAAAGAGAAATTGCTTAGAGAAAGTGTTTACTGAAAGCATTCAAGTATTTCTCAACTGGGAGAGCTATAAAGATAGACAAAACCAAATAGCACTTACTAATAGCACAAGCTGTACCATGTGTCTTAACATGACTAACCTTTCTTTTTGGTTAAGTCTAGTCTGTTTGTGTGGCTATCAACTTAGAACTTTAGTTCTTATTAGGAAGCAAAATCTTCAGAATTTGAAGATGTACATGGTTTTGTGTGTTATTATTAAGTTAATAGGTTTTAAGGGGATTTTGGGGGGTTGGTTCTGTTTGAGGGCTTTAAAAAAAACAAAAAGTTATGTAAGATGTGGCATAGGCTCAAATGGATATGACAAGAAACAACTGTATAAAAGACCAACCTGCCGAACAGTGTATGGATGTAACATAAAAGTCGGAACTAGACATTTAACAAAAAAGCAGTTATACATAAAGGGTGGCAATAATAACTATAAAAGAAAATGATGCTTTCTGTAATGTCTTTCAATCCGAATGTTCTTATAGATAAATATAAAAAAGAAAGAGTAGTAAACTATATTAAAAAAGGTAGAGTGTAAATAATTATGCTACAGGAGGCACACCTAGACAGAACTGAACATGTGAATATGATGAAGAAAGGTTTTCAGGATGGTTATTCAGAGGAATATCGGGGCAAAGGAAAAGAGGACTCCTTATATTAATTGCAAGAGGAGCTTCCAATAGTGATAGAAGAGGAAAAAAAGATAATAATGACAGATATATATAAGTAATGGGTTAGTGGCAAGGGAGGAGGATTAAACTAGCATGCATTTACATTCCAACTAAAACTGCTATAATTGAGCTTAAGCTCTCCACCACTGAAAATTGGATGAAAGACAACCATCTAGCCCTTAATGCTACTAAAACCAAACTCATGATATTTACTCCTTCAAAAAATACTAACATCGATCTTAAATCATTCTCCATCTACAGCCATAATAACATTCCCCTTGAGCTTGTATCAGAAACCAAACTATTAGGAGTCCAAATTGATGACCAGTTTAAATTCCACTCCCATCACCTAAAAAACATAAAAAAAAACACACCAAAAACTTGGAATGCTCTACCGTCATAATCGCTTTCTCAGCCCAGCTACCAAGATTACACTCTCAACTACATTTCTCTTGCCCTCCCTTCTCTATGGAGCACCCCTTCTTACTAACCTCCAATCTTCCCTCAAAACAAAACTATCCTCTTGTTACAATAAAATTGCCAAATTTGCTACTTCTAACAAATCATCTACACACCACTGTGAACCACTCCACAAACTAAAATGGTTAGAACTACCCAACTACCTCTCATATACCCAACTCACATATGCTCACAAACTGATTTTCCAGCCATCCCTCTGCCCCTCACTCTCTTCTACCTTTAAAATGCACCACACACAAAGACAGCTAAGATCAAACAATCAAAACCTCATAGAAATACATAGACCCCACCACCCTCCTGGACAAAACCTCCTGTCCTTCTCTCTAGCACGCTCATGGAACTCCCTTCCTCCCTCTATTCGTACCATCACAAGCCTCCCATCCTTCAAAAAATCACTCCACTCTTATCTATCCTCCACATGGCAATGCTCCTGCTCTCACCCTTCATAATCTACTATTTCATCTAGTAACTCTTTCAGCTCTGACTAAACGAACACCAGGCAGCATTACCCTTGGCCTACCTGTATACTACGCTAATTCTCTCTCTCTATATAAATACATATAAAAAAAAAAAAATTTTGTTTTTATAAATTTGGTGTAACTCTTATTGCCTTGTTTCAGCTGTTCTCTGCACGTGTTATTACGTAAATTGTACTATATTTTACCCCATCAAATGTATATGTATTTCCTCTGTACTTGGTACTTTTCTCATGTTGAACCCCATGTTATGTCTATGTATATCCTCATTCTCTGTTAAATATGTATGTGGAGCTTTTCTCCCCAGGACTCCATTGAAAACGGGTTCTTGAGCCCAATGGACTATCCTGGTTAAACAAATGCAAATAAATAAATAAATAAAATAAATTAAGAAAATTCTGGGAGAAATAATCGGCTTTCAGCAAGGAATATTACTTATAGGTGGAGAATGGAATTTGGTTTGCAACAGTGAAGATCTGTGTGGGGGGTCCTAGAAGGGAAAATATAACAAAGGAGGGTAGATTTTTGAAGAACTTTATGAAAATGTTTGGCATGGAAGATGTGACTTCACTACTAGGAGTCTGGAGTGAATTTACATATTATTCTCCAACATACAAAAACTGGGCTAGGCTAGATAGAATTTATATCTCACAGCAAAATGTGTATTTAATTGACGGTCTTGAAATGCATCTAATAACTATTTCAGATCATGCGCCAATGTTTGTTTGTCTTTCGGCTTTTCCCGGTTAGGGGTCGCCACAGCAGAAATCCGGTCCACTAATGATTGGCAGTTGGTTTTCATCGTGTCGAGTTGCCAGCCTGATGCCCAACCTTTAATGAAGGCATGCCCATTCAACGCATGTCTTTCGAATGCCCACTCGACCATGGGGAGGACATGCAGACTCCACATAGAAGGCACTCCCAACCCAAGCCAAGAATCAAACGGGAGAACCTCTTGCTGTGAGACAACAACGCTACCACTGCACCACCGCGGAAGTCTTTAATTACTAAAATAAAAATGCAAGATAATGAAATAAAAATGAGACACTGGTGCTTTCCCACCTATCAGTTGAAAAGAGAGGAAATTTAACAAATGGGTTTTGGAATTAATTCAGGAGCTACTAGAAAAGATAGAAATTTCTTCTGCAAATACAGTTAGGAGGTGAGATAAAAATTAAAGAGATGTTTAAGGTGGAAATAAAGGAAAGGGGGTTATGGTTAAGAAATAACAAGAATTATTTAGAGGGACTGACAAATGTTAAAAGTATTGCAAAATAGAGGGAATCTTTCAGAACAAGAAAAGGAGCAATTGCAGAATGCTAAACAGGAAATAAGGGATTAGCTCGATAATATGCACATGTTTAGAATGCTTGCTGCTTTTTGATAATAATTCTAGAGCATAAAATCTTCTAGCACAATGACTCAGGCAACAGAAAGTGGAAAGGGCTGTCACCAAGCTTAAGGAGTCTATAACAAGGAAGATAACAAGAGATCCTGTAGACGTATTAGACATTTTTTGGAAATTTTATGAAAGTTTGTATAAAGCAGAGAAGTATGGAAATCAAGAAAAGGCACAATTGGAAATGTTTATGGAAAAATTAAATATGCCAAGGTTAGAGGTAGATGAGGCTCAATTACTAGCAGTTAGGTTAGGAACAGATGAGATAAAATGGCTATGCATAACCAATCTACAGGAAAGTCCCCAGGAAAAGATAGTATTCCAATGTAAGTTTGGAATCTAGGAGGGAAAAAAACTGATAAAGATCTGGAAGATTTTGTTTAACAGTATTTTAAGAAGAGTAGAAGTACCAGCATCCTGGAAGAAGACAGTGGTAACGGTAATACCTAAAGAGGGTAAAGATACATCGGATCCAGCCTTATACAGGCACATTTCAATACTAAACCATGATTATAAAGTGTTTATGTCTATAATGGCTAAAAGAATGGCAAAAGTGATACCACAATTGATAGATATGGATCAGTGTGGTTTTGTGGAGAGGAGGCAAACATTTGACAATATCATGATTCAAAGGGAAGCAGAATGTAAGAAAATACCACTTTTATTGGTGATTCTTGATGCAGAGAAAGCATTTGACAGAGTAGACTGGGACTTCATGAGCAGGGCAATGGAAGCATTTGCTTTCCCAGCTACAAATATAAGGTTGATTAGGAGTATATATGAGGAATCGGAGGTGAACATTAAAGTGGATGGTGTCCTCTCTGATAACATCTGCTTAAGTAGAGGAACCAGGCAGGGCTGTCTGCTTTCCCCTTTGTTGTTTGTATTATATTTAGAACCACTGGCAAAGAAAATAAGGGACTTTGAAATTAAAGGATATAATTGGTATGGTAGTCAGGAAAAGCTGGCTCTATTTGCAAATTATATTATTTTATACATGACAAAAGCAGAAAGGGACATTACAGTGTTGTACAACACTTTAAGACCATTTCAAATCTTATCAGGATACAAAATTAATGAAGCTAAAACAAAGGCAATAGTGGTAAATTATGTACCAATACACGAGTTGAATCAGCAATGTACATATTTATGGGACATGAAAAAAATTAGTATTTATGAGTATGGATTAGAAATGACTCTGTTGTGGCAGCTAAGTACATGTGGGAAGAGACTAAACAGAAGATAATACAAAAATTGAGAAACTGGAAGCTTTAAGCTTTGTTATGTGGATATAGATACTAAGGTACAAGCAATTAAAATAATTTTAGTCTCTTTAGTCTTATACACAGGTCAGGCATATTTTTATCAACCAAATGAGAAGCTGTGGATAGCAATTAGAAAAAGAGTTGAAGGATTTTATCTGGGAAGAGAAGATAGCAAGGGTCAAGTGGGATAAGCTGATTCTTCCAATAGAACAAGGCAGACTAGGATGACCCAATTTGAGGGGGTATTTCAGAGCAACACAGTTAAGGCTATTATACATAGCACAAGCAGAAAACTATAATTCAAAGTGGAAAGGAATGATGATGATGAAGGGGGGAACCTCAAGAAATAAGGAGAGATTTGGATTTTGGATGCAGAGTCTTAAGGAGAACAACAAAAATTATACAGAGTATTATATTCATAAAATGGCAGGGAGTATTCTAAGAACCAAACCAGCAGGAGAATGGAAAAAAGAGATACTGCTGATAGGGGTGACTGTGGTTAGGAATACAGATAATAGGCAAGAGGGGGCTAAAATTTATTGGAGAAAACTTGCAAAGGAACTAAGGTATTGGGAGCATATAACTAGAAAGGGAAAGGTAATAGAATGGGAAAAGGCCAAGAATTTGTTTGGACTGGAGGTTAGAGATTGCCTTCCCTATCAAGGATTGATATCAGAGTATAGGCAAAGAGAAAGAAATAGGGGGGTTGTAAATGAAAGACCAGCACTGGTGGAGTTTTTAAAAGAATATAGAACAAAAGTGGTCATTAAAAAAAGGAATAATTAGTAAAGCAAATAAAATACTGCATGATAATTATAAGAATCAATCAGAGGAGCTTAGAAAGGATTGGGAAGAGAGACTGGATAAGCAATTCACAAAGAGATAATGGGGGATATATGTATATCTCCCAAATATGCAACAACGTCTAGAAGATTTAGGATCTTTATCTTGTAGTGTTTATATAGGTATTTTGTACCTCAAGTAGACTCCAAAGAATTTTTCCTTAGGTGGATAGCAAATGTTGGAGGTGTGATGGGCAAGAAAGAGGTGGCTGAGAAAAAAGTTTTTGGGAGTGTAATAAGCTGGCAGACTTTAGGGATTCCTGCAGAACACTCTAATGGAGTTTCTAGGTGAGCAGATTGGATTGACTGGGGAGATGATTTTTTGCACTATGATACAGGGTTGGAATTGCCTAGACATAAGTAAAGCCTTGCTGAGTCTAATTCTGGTGTCTACCAAAAAAGCAATTACTAGAAAATGGAAATCAAAGTCTATACCAATGTTACTAGAAGTAGTAAATATAATAGAGATAAAACAACTGGAATTGGGATCTTTAATAAAGGGAAGGAGCAAACTACATAGGAAAAAATGGGAATTGTGGGTACAATATATGCAGGGAGAGAATGAGGTTTAAGAGGCAGGATTTGAATGAGCCATATAATGCTTACCCGACAATCATTGGACAGATTATAAGTGATGTATAATGTTTGCATCTACAGTTGTTTCAGTGGTGTCTGTGATGTATAATATTTGCAATTAAACTGGTGTCGATGTTGTTTTTTTCATTTATATAAATGTAAGTTTGTCTATGTCATACGTGATAATTCAATAAAGATGTTTATTGAAAACAAAAGTTGGTTTCGGATTACCTGATTTGAAGTTAAGGCTTATGTACATAACACAAGCAGAAGGTTATAATTCAAAATGGAAAGGGATGATGATGAAATAGGACAACATTGAAGAAATAAGGAGAGAGTGGGATTTTGGATGCAGATCCTCAAGGAAAATAACAGCCATACAAAATATTATATTTATAAAGTAGCAGAAAGCATTATAAGAACTAAGCCAACACAAGAATGGATAAAGGAGATCTTGTCAATAGTGATGACTGCAATTATGGATACAGAGAACAGGCAAGAGGGAGCTAGAATTTATTAGAGAAAACTGACAAAGGAACCAAGGTATTGGGAGCAAATAACTAGAGAGGGAAAAGTAATAGAATGGAAGAGGCCAAGAAGACATTTGGACTGCAAGCTAAAGACTGCCTTCCCTATCTAGGATTGATATCACAACATGTAGGCAAATAGAAAGGGTTTGGGGAAATCCTAAGTGAAAAACCTGCACTTAGCTGAATCTAGAAAAGTAGCTGCTGTTAAAAATGATGAGTAGGTCATATAAAATATTGCATGGTAACTACAGAAATCAATCAGAGAGCTTAGAAAGAGACTGAATAACAATGTGAGGACATGTGTATGGCTGCCAAACATGCAACAAACTTTGGAAGATATAGTTTTTGTTTGGAAGTGTTTGTATAGTTATTTTCATACCACAAGCAGAGTCCAAATAATTTTTTTCCTCAGGTAAATGGCAAATGTTGGCGGTATGATAGGGAAGAAAGAGATAACTGGGAACATTTGTTTTGGGGGTGTGATGAGGTGGTAGAGTACTTTCAGAGTACTCTGTCAGAAATATTGGATGAACAAATGGCTGTAACTAAGGAAATTATTTTTTGAGCTGGGGTAAAAGATCTGAATTGCCTAGACATAGTAAGGCCTTGCTAAGTTTAATTCTGGTGGCTGCCAAAAGGCAGTTACTAGAAAATGGAAATCAAAAACGAAACCAACTGTATTTAAAGTATGGATTATTGTAACTGAAATAAAAGAACTGACGGCAGTATCTTTAGAAAAGGGTAGGAGCAAATTACACAGAAAAATGGAAATTGTGGGAACAATATATGCAGAATAATGTTTTGGAGGAGGAGTAAGGTTTAAGGGAAGGCAGGAATTGAGCAATTTATGTAATGGATTGATGATAGGATGATAATTCTACAAAAAAAACATATGTGATGTATAATGTTTCCAAGTAGGAACATGTTAATATTGTTTATTTCTTTTATATAAATGTATTTTTGCCTACGTCTTAACTCACTGACACATATAGCACCTTTTTGTATATACTTCCAGTTAACACTCACAGCTTCTAAAGGTGTCCAGATCTTTTTTAGATCTGGCTTCTTTAACTAAATGACTTACCAGTTAATAATAGGCAATATTACAAAGGGCAAGGATTTATTAACAAAATAGCACTCAGATTGTTAATCTAGGATGTCCTGCAGTGGAGCAATTAATCACTGCCACTTATTATTCATATTTTTATATTTATAATTATACTTTCATAATGGAGAGATCTACATGCTATTGAGAGGTTTGGTGTGAAATACCATGGTGAGAGTGAGAGAGAGAGAAAAATACATTGTCAATGTCCATTTATATCACACTGTATTTGAGATATTGCTAGTTGTTTGTTAGTAATTATGAAAATAAGCAGTACTTCCATCTGCACTTAAAATTTCAAAAAACAAGTGACTTTCAAACTGCTGCATGGTATCAGGTGAAACCTTAGATGTTGAAAAAATCTTTGATATCTGCACTTTAAGTTTCACATCTCAAGAGATATTTGGTGTTACTTATATTGCTAATTATACAATTTAGAGTATGTTTTCATATTTCTGTAATTATCTTAATAAACATATACTTGGAGAAGAACTTCTTGCTGTCATGTGAAAGCTTATGTTTGGTTAATAAAAGTGTTCTAACAATATATACCTATGTTATATGTTTTCCAAGCTATAACAATTCATAAAAGTTTAGCAAAAAACATAATTCTGGGTTTGTGCAAATTAACAATATATTATAATATTTTAGAAAAACTATGAATGCAGTGACTATTATCACCACAATGAACACCTTTTACTAATACCATTACTATTTATATAGTTTTAATAGCTTTTATTATTCACAAAATATTTTCATTGTCTTATGCTTTTTAAGTTGATTTTTCAGAGATGCTCAGGAATGAAAAATGTGTGCAAGTTGCTAGAGGTGTGACATTCCACACTAGATAGCTGTTAATGAGTTAAGTAGTACTTCAATACAGGTGTTAAAAAAAGAGAGAAAAAGGTAGAAATTATAAGGAAAGCTAGGGGTTAGAGTGCATGAAGTGTTTTCTGTTTATGCTTGACCTGTTTGTATCTTGTATACAGTTTAAAATTTGGGACAATGTGTGTGGCCGCAGTGGTACAGCGGTTAGCATTGCCACCTCATAGCAAGAGGTTCTATGGTTCAATTCTTGGCTGGGATGCCTTCTGTGCGGAGTCTGCATGTCCTCCCTAAGGTCACGTGAGTTTCCTCCCACATCCCAAAGACATGCTGCAGGTGGATTTGACACTCTAACTGGCCCTAGGTGTGTGTGTGTGTGTGTGTGTGTGTGTGTGTGTGTGTGTGTGTGTGTGTGTGTGTGTGTGTGTGTGTGTGTGTGTGTGTGTGTGTGTGTCTTCTGTGGAAGATTGGGTGCTGGGCTGGCAACTCAATACCATAAAACTCCACTGCCAATCATTCTGTGGACCATTACTCAACACCATAAAACTCCACTGCCAATCATTCTGCAGACTGCTATGGTGACCCCTAATGGGAAAAGCCAAAAGAAGAATGAAATAGGGACAATGTGAGATTAACTTGTTAGCATGTTATAGATACTATTTTTGATAGACTACACCAACTATGTAAAAAACTAAGGAATATTTACTTGTTTTAAAAATGCAGACTATTAATCAGATTTAAATTTTTTTAACAGATTAATGAATTCCTGCTATAAATATGTATTTACAGCCTAGTGTACAATATGCAAGTGCACCATGCATGAGAACTGCACAGTTTGTGTATCAAAGTACATTTTATTTTGCAATAAACATTGTCTGTTTAAAAGTATATTTATATATATATATATATATATATATATATATATATATATATATTGCAAAGTCACTATTATTAGGTTTAATTTTCCTTCACCCTGCTTAATCCAGTACAGTGGACTATAATCCATTAAACAACATATTTCATGTTAATTAGCCCAATTGTAAAACAGTTTGACAAAGAAGAAAGGAAGCAAGCTTCATTTCACCTGTGATGATAAACAAAACAGAGCCTTACTTAGTTCAATGCATTACAATGGTCACAATTCTTTTCTTGGGGCAGTACATAACCTTGGTTTTATCTATACAGGAAAATAATCCAAATGTGGCCTTTAGTACCTTACACTAGTATCCATATTCTTCCTTAGAAACCACGGGCTGAATTTAAATGGAAATAAATGTTATTCTTTAAGGTGGCAGCAGCAGTATTCCTGACTCTAGAAGGACATTAACTTCCTCTCATTACTTACAAACATCTTCTTTACAACAATATAAGATTCCTCAATGGCTCTGTTTTTACTTTCCATTTACTCAACAGATTGCTGTTTTTCTTTTCCATATTTTTATAAACTAAACCAATTTTAAGAACTCTTTCTCTACACTTTAGTTCAAGCATAATCATCTTAAACTGACTCAGAATACACACACAAACAGTTAAAGGAATGTTTCCTCTTTCTAAGACATCACAGTCATATATATACTCTAAATGTTCAGGACTTATTTAAGTGCTTTCATATAGTAACATCTATTATCTGTCATACTTCTCTCCTACCAGTTGAGACCAAGGTCTCATGGAAGTGAAACAGGCCATCCACATTGCTATGCTTTACTCCAACCTTAGGCTCAATGGAGAATTGCAATGGATGTATCTACAATACACGCAGATAAGGATATGACTATAACTGTAGGCTACTGATGCTGTCTGTGGGTAAAATGACTGACTAGTGTCATTTGTTCATTATTTTGGGCTGGCTTTCCAGGAACTATTGTGATTTGTGTGATGCAAGTTGGAATACTTTACCATGATGACTGACTGTGTGAAATAAATTTGAAATACATTACTGTGGCCATTATGTTTTTTCAAAATCAGAAGTCTGAGGTGTGCAGTTAGCAAAGTGGCTATAATTGTTGGTAGGAAGATGGAGTGTTATCATTGGAGTAAGTAACTAAATTGCCCTTTGTCATTTGCTTGGTTGAAAAAGCCTGGCTTTACATGACTAGTCTGCATTTGTGTAAAATAACTTGGAACACTTTACTGTAGCTACTCCATGTTTGTGTGAAACAAATGCATTATACATTACTGTGTCCATAATTATTATATTTTTTCTGCAATTAGACATCTGAGGTATCAAGGTTAGCAGTTTGGCTATAACTACTGGTTATAGGGGATATATGTGGATGAAAATGACTCATTTCTGTCATTTGCTCTATATTCTGAACTGGCTTTACAGTACTAATTAGATCCGGATGAATAAATTTGAAATCTTTTACTGTGGCTACTGATTGTGTGAACAAAGTAAATGTTCATTAATGTGGCCCTTATGTTTTATCACAAACCAATATCTGTTCACAGTCAATAGTGAATATAACTACTAGGCAGTGGTGGGGACTATTTGTGGATGAAAACTTACACTCTTGTTTACTCAGTTTAAACAGATATGTATTTGGCTTTGCAAGACTGAGTACTAGTGTCCATTTATGTGAACTAAGCTGAAATACTTTACTGTGGCTACTATGTGTTTGTGCAAAACAAACTTGATAAATGTTACTGTTGTCATGGCCAGTATTACTACATTTTTGCCACAGTCATACATCTGTGGTGTACACAGTTAATGTTGTAGTTATAGTTGCTAGGTACGGGGGCGTTCTGCAGATTAAAATGACTGACCCTGATTCATTATCAAAATAAACAGTCATTAGTCTAGCTTTGCAGGACTGAGGTGTATTTGTGTAAAGAAAGTTGGAATACTTTATTATGCGTATTTTGTATCACATTCAAACATCTTTGGTTTATGGAGTCAAGTGTCTGTAATTGATAGTTATAGACAGCAATGAATTATAATGGTCTTTTATGGTTGAAATGTTCTGAAATTAATAATTTTCTTTTTATTGATTAGTAAAGTGTTGTCGCCTCACAGTAAGACGCTGTCCGGTTTGATTCTCAGCTAGAGCGTCTCCTGCGTGGAGACATGCATGAATGGGCGTACCTTCGTTGAAGGTTGTGTGTCAGGCCTGGCAAGCTGGTACATAAAAATCAACTGCCAATCATCAATGGACTGAAGTTCCACTGTGGCAACCCCAAAAGACACAAACAAAGTAAAGTTGTTTTACCTTTTACTGGAAAATGTTCAGTACTACTCAGATTTAGTACAAATACAAATGCATGTGCTTCATTAACCAAAAATATAATTAAAAAAAAATCTGATAAATATCATTTTAAATAATCATGAAGGTAAATATAAAATAACATATGGATTTAAACATGGTCCAAAAAGTGTGTGTGGAGGACCACTGCTTGAAAACCTCCTAGAACCCAAGGCACACTTGATCTGCCACTGGAAATGACAGATTTTTCTTCACCACACTTCTTTCTTTCTGTAAATTCTTGTAGTGTACCTTTATATATGCCCACAAACTGTGGAGGTCAGGAAATTCATATTCTGGAATGGCCTCATGCATAAGTTGGTATTAGCCCAAGTAAAATGTTTTAAAGAACCTAGAGAAGTATGTAACACTTCATTTCTGGGATATTCCCTTCTGTCCTCCATGTATACATAAATCCTACAGTTTTGCCTCTGAATATATCACCATTCACTAAAGACATATTTAATAAGGTTATCACACTCCCAGAATCAAGCAGTGATTATTCTTCTTTCCTAACCACTATGTCACATATTTGGATCTTGGGACACTGGACACCAGGCTGGTAGGATGAGGTTCCATCACACCAAAAAAAAAAAAAAAAAGAAGAAGAATTATGTTGTCAGTTTAGCCTATCACTGCATGGCCAACTTTCCTTCTCAGTAGTCAGTAGTCAGTATAAAAGTCAGAAAAAGACTTCATTGTCATCTTTTGGAGGAAGCAATGGAGTAGCTGGCACTTATCACCTCTGAGAGAGGTTAGGGTCCCTCCAGATGTTTCCACTCCCTTCTACCATACTACTGGTTATGTCTTGTAGGTTCTGGATGTCTCTATCTTGTTCTTCATAATTTCTGTTTAAAAACTCCACATTTTTCTAATGAGAAACTGCAAGGGTATTGAACTGTTCTCATGAGGGCTGAGCAAGGCTTGCAAAGTTTGGTTACATTTCTTTGAAACAATGCTTCTTTCACTTTTCCCTTTTCCTTAGTAACAAAATGAAGTGATGCTTGCAATATATCATTATGTATACACACAAACTGAAGAGGTATACATAATGTAAACACCACCACACTAATAGTAGCCCAGTAACACTATAAAACTACTAGATACTGGTCACCACAAGCATGTGGATAAATATACATGTGGATAACAAAGGCAACATTAAAGAAAAGATGAAGGTCAGCAAAACTGGTCTGCAAACCCAATGCCTGATATGCTAAGCAGGCTGAAGAAAAGGCTACAGATTCTAACGGTCTATAGGGCATGTGTGAAAATAAATGCAAGACTCAGACAAGGAGTATAACAGTTAATATGTGTTCTATTAACCTACAAAGTATACACTGCAAAGCTAAACAACCAGCCCATGCAGAGATACAGTATGATAACAGCAGTTAAAAAATAAGTGGAAGACAGTGACAATCTGTCTCAACAATATAATCTGTTGCTGGATGCAGTGAATGAGTTTGCATATGATAGAGCAAAGGGATTGAATGGAGACATGACATAACAGGACAGTCCCAGTGCAGTAAAATAATGCAAGCAGAGGAGCCCACAGTAGGCTGAGGCATGGGGAATTGCAAATTACATGGATATGCTGGCAGGATTGTTGTTTATTTTCTCTGTTGGGGAAGGGCCCTATTTCTACATTTTTGGAAGAGGCATAGAAGGTAAATTACAGATGTAAGTGCAAGGGACATGGGTAAAAGGTCAGATTCACATGGGGAGGTAGTCAAGCAGCACACCTAAGTAGGCAAGCAGGGAAGCTACTAATACAATGTGCTGGGTACCTCAGTGGAGGGACATATACAGGCTGAAGCTGGCTATATAATGCAGGGTAGAAGTTGCTCACATACTGGGTCATGGATAGTACATAGAATGAGAGTATTATGGATGATGCCTAGGGCAGGGAGCTACCAAGTGCCACAGAATACAGCCTGCCATGCACTTAGAAAAGCAATGAAACGAGATATGGTATAAGCAGATACAGTGAGGAATTTGTTACATTGGTGCATGAATCAGACTCCATGAAACCACTGGAGCAGTTGCAACACCTTTGTCAGGCTTAGCAGGCATTAACAAAGCCATGACCACATCAGTCACTTTCTCAAGCATCGTCAGTACTTGAAGCTCAGCAGGCACGGCAGAGTCACCTGTGCACCAGGTCATGAAGAGCGACCCACACAGCATCTAAACTCCTTTAATGAAATAAAGAACCTCCTAATGATGGTTGTAGGAGCCTGACCCTACATCTGTGTTCATATAGCATGACTGTTGATGGACCTGCAAAAGGGAGAGTCACAGTATAACTGAATACATGTCTTCTATCATATATGCAACAATGTCAATGAATGTTTACTTATATATAAACAGTGACATCTCTGGAATGGAAGCATTTCAATGTACCTCTGATATTTTCTGACACTGCTTTGGCTCTCCTCACTAGGTGAAAGGTGTGGAATTGTTTTTTTAATTAGCTATGAACATGAAACAGTGTCAGACAAATACACCACTAAGTTAGAAAAAAAAATATATATATATATAGAGAGAGAGAGAGAGAGGCGCACTAGGGTGCAGCAGATAGCACTGTGACCTCACAGCAAGAGGTTCCCTGGTTTGATGCTCGGCTGGGGTGCCTTCTGTGCAGAATCTGCATATTTTCTCTGTGTTCAGGGTTTCCTCCAAGTGATCTGGTTTCATCCCACATTGCAAAGACATGCAGTAGGTGGACTGGACACTCTAAATTGGCCATAGGTGTCAGTGTGTGGTGTGAATGAACTACTGCAACAGGGCTAGCCAACTGGTGGTGTAAACCTTGTCTCTAGATGATTGTCTCTGTTGAAGTGACACCCTGACTCCATGTGCAAAAATGGGAAAAGGGGTTGTGGATGTTTACATCTATATCTATAGCTATATATATATATATATATATATATATATATATATATATATAATTCTTTGGAAGTTTCTTATCATAGCAGTAGATCTTTTAGGAGAGCTTACAGTACCAGAAAATCTTAACATGTGCGTTTATCCAGCTTATGTGTTCTTTCCAGCCCAAATGATCATCAGCTCCGCTTATATCCTTCTGAGGGCATGTGGTGGCTAATATTCCATGGAACCTTGACCAATGCATGAGGTAGTTACATACAGCCAGTATTATTAGGAACATTCTTTTGTTTTCTGAAGCCCTTCTGGCCTTCACAGAGCACTGAGATCATATTATGTCATTTTAGTCATTGCAGTTAGTACAATGAAATACTAATAAAATCTTCCAAATTTAACAGTGTAATACAGTAATCAGTTATAATAAAACTACATGTAGTAAAGTCAGGAGATGGAGGGATGGCTATAATAAAACTACATATAGTAATATCAGGAGTTGGAGGCATGGCAGTTTTACTGTTACTGGGATATCTTCTCTTGCAATTATTATTCTTTGTTTACTGGGATATCTTCTTGAAGATCCACTGTTATAGTAGGTACCTTACAGTAAACTGCAGGATCTTCTCCAGAACATCACTTTAACAGTAAATCATATTTGGGGTATATTCCCAAGCAGTGTCATCATACAACTGGAAGGTGGACAGTTACAGGATTCCTTGTAACTCATAACTGTGCCAAAACTTGTTATAACCCTTCTTACCCCTTGGACTAGCTTGCAGTGTTTTTGTGAAGGTGCGGACAGCAGTATGTGTCTTGTTTTCTCAAATGCCTTGTGCAGAAACATTTCTGGAATACACTGCTGATGCAGTTATTGCCCGAATAGCATGTGCTTTTATTGTGACTTGAAAAGGTTTGTTATGTTTGCCACAACAATCAGTGGGTCAAACATTATTTTCTGGTCTTATCCTTCTTGCTAACTATTGGTCCCTACCCTCTCAGCTTGTCCTTGAACCCCTTAATGTTCTTGGGTAAAAGCCTTTCAGACCCTTCATTCTGTGTGGTGAGAGTCAAGTGTGCAGGGAGTGTGAGCATCACTTTTGTGTTGGGAGAATGAGGCATTTTACTAGGCCCTGGCTTCCCTGCCCTGTGCATGCACATTCACATCAAAGGAGTTTGTGTCTAATGGGATTTTGTGATGTATGTTCACTCCTTTGTGTGTGACATAATTGGATGGTTCTGCATATTCCCCATTCTGCACCAAGGATTCAGTGATGGAGAGTGTGCCCTAATACATGCTTATCACCTCTCCCCACAAAAGAAAGATGTTAGAGGGCTACACCTCATCTTCCTATACTCTTTTATGCAAGCTCCAACAGGTACACAAGCTACTAAATGAAGTCACTTAGGCAAAACTCAGGGCTTAACCTTTTGTAACAACAGACCATTTATGTAAGTGTCTGATTATTTGGCAGTAAGGCTTCTTTGCATTTTTTGAATGAAACAAAAACCTGATCATATATTTTCTGAATTAATCTATTCTAGTATTATATCTAAGTTGTCTGTGAACATCCATCAGGTGCAGCAATGTTCTTCATCATTCTGGTAGTTTAGGTAAAACAGAAACTGGAAATTATACAGCCTGAGATACTGCTGATACAGCTTTTGGTATAATGAAGGATTTAATCATAAGTGATAGCCTTTCATCATGGAATGCCAACTAGGGTGGTTTACCTATGAGAGTTTGTAACATTGAAATCCTTTTACAGATTTAGTGACAACTAGAAAAATATATTCACAGGAAAGATATTTTAAATCTTCAGTTTAGCTACTGATTTAAGCAAATTTAGCTTTTCCAACAAAAAATTTAAATCCTAGGGAGGAGAAATGTATATTCTTGGTGGATTTAAGAACTCCTTTAAGGAAGGCAATTTGACATAGAATGTGTGTGTGTGAGTGTGAGAGAGAGACAGAGAGTGTGTGTGTGCGTGTGGGTGTATTATATGAGCAACAAGGTGTGGTATTCATTTTTCTTCATAAACAAACCTGAAAAGTTTACACAAAAGGTGACAATTTTTGAAGGCTAGGGTTGAGGAACCATGTATCTGTGAAAGCACAGGACAATTACATCAGTCCTGTTGAATGATTTAACATGGCACGGGAGGGGCAGTATATGTATCGAGGTCTACTGAGTTAAACTACATTACTATTGTCATTATTTCTTTAAATTTTATAACAATCCATACTCAGGTATACTCAGGTATAACTTTAGGCATACTTTGGAGGGTGGAGGTTAGGAGATATGCTGCACTGCTAGAATATGAAAATGCATATGCAAGCTACACCACTATGGATAGGGAGTAAGACAGACACGGGTGATCAAACACCACTCCCAGACATGCCTTAAAAAACTGGTGCTGTCTGTAAAATTTATTCTGCATAGATTAGAATAGTAATTATCTAGATGAAAATTAATTTATTTTGTTTTGTTTTCATACATACATTCCACAACCCCAAGGTCTACTTTGCTAAGTGTACCCTTTCAATAGCCTGCTTTCCAGATGACACCTCTTCAGCAAAATCCTGGCTACACTACTGATACCAAATTATAAAGTTTAACATAAAATATTCTATTTACTGTTGAACTGGCCAAACACATGATCTAACATTGAGGGCATTACTCAATGAGTCCTTTATTTGCTCCATTTTCTCAGCAAGAAAACATTCAACAAAAATCTTAAGAGGATCTAGGTTTGAGATGTCCATGTGCCTTGATGTAATTAGCTAATTACATAAAAATTTACAGTTTCTAACCCTGACAGTGCATTTTCTGCTCTTACACACTTCAGAACATGGGCCTTGCTATGATCAGTGAAGTTCTGCGTACACATGGTCAAAGAACAACACACTGTGTTTATATGGCCATCAGATTACAAGCCAAAATCCATACCAGCATTGAGTTTTATGCCTCTGAGAGGAACATAGCATGTGTCACTGCCAGAACTGCTGGCATTTTAATCCTGCCACTCAGAGATGTCAAAGATAGTAGCTTTTAGCCTACCTTACAAACACAAAGATGGCAGCTCTTAAGAGCTTTTTCTATGGTGACCGGTGAGAAGGCCTACCACAAAGACCAAGGCATATGCCTGCACATCATCACACGGACAAGCACTGGAAGAGCAAGGTAAGATCTAGCCTTTCAAAATGTAAGCCCAGTGTTCAGCTGATTCTCTTATCACTAAAGGTGCAGAGCATATCCTTGACTAGCAAGGACTCAGATCAGTTCTTCACCTTGGTGTAGGACAAGCACACTGGTGGAAGTACCCTGACTTCTAGCATGGGGATGTATCACAAGGTTGATGCACTAACCATCACTTCATTGCATGGCTGGAATCAGATGTCAACTGGTCCGATCCCAGAGAGTGGTTCCTTAAGGTTCCAGGTCATTGATTGGTAGTAGGCAAGTCCATGGACTTCCCTCCTGGGATGACCCCATCATCTAGTCATGGCAGATGGTCCTGACAGGGGAAATTCAGGATCTAAATATCAAGCAAGTATTTGATATCTGTTGAGAGCTGGAGTTATGAGTCTGAAATCATATCCTTAAAGAGTATGTAAAGTTTTGGTCTCGGTTTGTCCATATCAGTGGTTTGCCAAATCTGTCTTCACTTGGAGAACCATATGGTCATTCATTCTTAGCCATGCTCTGGAGTTCTGGGCCCTTCCCCAAAAAGAGCCACATTTTGGTAGATTAGTTCACCTTAGTAGGTGCCTTGGGACAGCCCCAGACTCTGTTCCATAGAGGGACTGCAGAGGCTGTGTCATATTTGCAAAAAAGTCTGTTCTTTTACTTTTGCCTCTTCCTTGCCTGAAAGGGACAGATGAGTTCTGTTGTATTCTGGATCAGATTGATTTCCACCAGCACATACATTACCTTTAATTTGGATGGCCACCCCACAGAGTTTCATGCATTTGCTCCTAATGAGCACTTACATGTGTCACAGGATATTTTGCATGCTCTTTAAGCCAGCTCCAATGGCATAGAGAAATAAAGACCTGAGTGAGGTGAAAGTGACCCAGATTTGACCTGAGCACCTGTTGGAACTACCATGGGGGAGGAGAAGAATGACATGGCTTCACCACCATGCCTCTCTTTTTGAAGATGATACAAGGCATTTGCCTGGAGTACATGGTCCTATATTAGAATCTACAATGGAGACCACCACATGGGAACAGTGGCTTCATGGGAGATCGGGAAGTCTTAAAGGTTATGCTGCATATGAAAGTGAGTGACGTGCTCTCAATTACACCCACTACATGCCCAAGCCTGGGCATTTTACTAGGCATGCATAGTAGAGGATAGGAACTTAAAAAAAACCCTGATCCTCATCATTGATAGTGACTCTGCTCCCAGTCTGCTCTACCCTTGCTACTGAGGAATAAATGAGCCATATAACACTCACCAAGGTGGAACAAATGGGTCAGTATGACAGCTGGTAGGAAGAGTAAAAGTTATTTCAAGAAACATTATGGATGTCCTTTTGGCACATCAGAATGTGGGGATTCAAACAGGATATTACTCCAGTTTGTTGTAGGTGATCATCACTTTGAATACAAATCTTTCTTCAGCACCTGCAAGCCTTTACTATGATTCTGCTATTGTGTCTTGCAGGTAAAGTATCTTCAAACATTCCATTCCTGAATGAATGGCTTCTGGTTGCCCCATCCAGGGAATCTGTAAAAATGTCTCAACAGTGATTTCTGTTGTGGTTGTAGACTTTGAAGGTTACATAAGATGGAAAAAGTATTGCCTACATTCTGTTCTGAGGATTGTTGTGATTGGTGCAGGGCTAGGCACTCTATAATGTCAGTCATTCCTGCCTTTGGATGGGCCGTAGGAAGACAGGACATACGAAAGCTAGATAAGGATGTAGCACAGGGTCCAAACTCAGACTTTGCTGTGGTTTCTGGGCTTAAAGGCTGCCATTATTTTGATGGTACCATTTGCACACTGAAGGGTAGTGATGTAAAAATGCAGTGTGAGGAAAGATATCTGACCACATGGGTTTGGTAGTTTATGGCATACAAAGAAAGTGTTGTTGAAGTGTTCACTTTTTTCTTTTACCCATCCATAGCCCTGCTATCTTTATCATTAGGGAACGAATTAGAGAAGAGTAGCAGCTTGGTGGGCTTGTCAGATTCTGAGGAAATCATTGCTGGGTCTGAACAGGATTTTTATAAAAGAATTCTTAACTGTTTTCATCTTATAAAACTATCAGTTTTTAGGTGCTTGAGGTTACGATTCTGGGTTTAAATTTGTGGCAAAGGTATCCTGTAAAGCCACTAACACTGGTAGTATAGCAGAAGGCTTGGGAACTGCCACAAACAAGCTGTAATCATTTTTCTACATTAGACACCTGCTTACCCTCCCACTGAAAATGCTACATCATTTTTTTGTGCGAGCACATCCCTTATGTACTGCTTTACATTATTGTGCTTGGGTTATACATCAGACATACAGTATGAAACAAAAGCACCTAAGCTTTGGTACACTGGCTGATCATATGGTAACCTTGGCAGGATATCTCCCATATGCACAAGCAGAATAAACATTTAGTACGGCTATCTTTATAAGGTATCTGCCTCCTGCAGTCACATTTACCCTTCCTAGTTAAAATGAAAAGACAAATAATTACTCAAAAAGTGAAGGAAAGAGGAAGGTTCCCTAATGGGGATACTTATCTGCCCCCATACAGTGGAAACTGGCACAGGCTGTGCAGCTGACAAACCAAAGAAAAACTGAAGTCTTACTGTTCAGACTGACAGCAAGAAAAGTGTACGCATTTATGTGCCAGTATGTCCCTTACGTAATGTTTCATATTCTTGCACTTGGATTATACATTGGATGTACAGTACAAAAAGAAGGCACCTAAGCTTTGGTATGTTGACTGGTCATATGGTAACCTTGCAGGATAATTCCCATATGTAATCAATACTGCAGCAGTGATGAAGAAAGGACATCAGCATATCTCCTCATCCCCACCCCCAAAATAGACAATTTTGAGTAAATATTGTAATGAAAATGAAAGATACTGGGATTAAGAAAGTCTTATTATGAGTGGAAAGCCTTATCATTGATATTTTTCCTCTCACAGTAAGCCCTTCCAATTCTTACACTACCCTACCATTGAGGCTTATTACTATCAAGAGACTCCACACAGAGGGCAGTCCATTTGGTAGAGTTGCATGCTAATGCGTTAATCTAGGGAATGCTAATTAGACATGTTCTCTCCCCTAGAAATGTCAGCAGCTCCTGATTTATACTGCCAAGCAGTTTGGAGAATTGTTTGGCTATGTACATTTCCACTGAAGGGAGACAGTGAACAGTATCAAAAGATGGTGGTCATCCATTCACACCAATAGAAGCAGTCACTTTGCAGGGAAGTTCAGTGAAGACAGGAATGGAGGTGTGTTAGTGCATATGTGTGGACATGTGTATGCAAGTCTGTAGGGGCAAGAATATGTGTGTGTGTGTGTGTGTGTGTGTGTGTGTGTGTGTGTGTGTGTGTGTGTGTGTGTGTGTGTGTGTGTGTGTGTATGTATGTGTGTGTATGTGTGCTGAAGTATGTATGTGGGTAAATGGATGAGTGTTTTCATGAGTGTGATTTAGTGTGGGGGGCTTGTTTGTTGTTGGGCAGATGTGTGGGTATGGGAATACTGTATATGGGTGAGTGTGCGTGTGTGTGTGTGTGTGTGTGTGTGTGTGTGTGTGTGTGTGTGTGTGTGTGTGTGTGTGTGTGTGTGTGTGTGTGTGTGTGTGTGTGTGTGCACATGCTCATATGGATGTTAAAATGTGTGCATGGACATGTGCATGTGTAAGTGTAGGGGTGCCTTTCCAATTGTGAAGCATGGACTGCCATGGAAAACACTATTGTCATCAGGTCTAACAGCACTAATGTTAAAAAAACTGTAATTCGGACACATGCTAATGAGCCACTAATGATGTCTTTCTTATCATGGTCATATCTGTTTCTAAAGCACATTTTCTCACTGTCTCAAAAATTGACCTACCTGTGGTAGGCAATTTACATGTGTGGTGAGGATCTTTCTGATTACTCATAAAATATAATGACCACAATAAGGTATTACATCTTGTTGTTCAGTCTTATACTGCCCCAGTGACAACCCATAGCAAATCTTTCATCAATTATCTCTCCTTTCATGAACAGTTCACCTTCTCAGCCCTACTTCTAAAAGATAGCCACCTTTTGTGTACACTTATCAGGTTAAATTGCAAGGAAAGTGGAAGAAATAATGACTATAGTAATTCTTTTTTTACATGTTGCTTTAGGGTCATATGTAGGTACTAGGCTTTCTGCCCAAAGGCATTTATAAGCCTAGCCAGAATGTGTTGGCTTTTGCTTAGTTCCCTGTGCCTCTGTCCAGCAGAGCCACTGAAGTGATCCCCAGGGTAAACTTTCTATTTCCCATCCACTCGTCAGGGCTTCTGTTGAAGAGTGTTAGTGAGGAGCTCTGCCTAATGTAGATTGAAATCTTGTTCCAAAGCATGGGAAGTCTCTGGGACAGGAATCTATCCCTCCAGCACGTCCTATTTATTGTTGTGGTGAGGTTTAGATGCCTAGAGCATGTAGCTTGAGTGGATATGGTTTTCTTTAGGTGAAGCATGTCCATCAATTCTGGGTTGGACATGGCCTTGTATGTTAGGCAGGGATCACCTCTGGGTAGGTGGTATGCAACCAAGTACAGCGGGAGTTTCTTCAGTCGAGCTGCATAGGGCATCTTTTTGAGGCCAGTGATCCTCTTGGTGAGGCACTTCTGTGGTCTTTCCACCTGTTGCAGGTGTTTTGTAAGGTACATCCCAAGTGGGGCATTGTACTCTATGATGGGTCTGATGAGTAATGAGTAGAGGGGCACAATGACCTCTTTTGATCTGGATGAAAACCCTTTTGTGATTAAGGTGGGCCACACAGAAGGATTTTCTAACCAGTTTGGCAATGTGATTATCAAAGGAGAGTTTACTATCTACTTGGGTCCACAGATCCCTTATTACGTCTTCCATATCTAGGGGAATACCACTTATTTGGTAGTTTGTGGGTACTTTGTTTTTTCCAAAGGGGATGACTATGCACTTTTTGGCATTTAGCTTGAGGCCATGATTTTGACACCAGGTATCCGTCTCAGTGAGACCCTTTTGGAGGATGTCTGTGTCAGCCGGAGAGTCAATTTTAGCCCCTAGCTTGCAGTCGTCTGCGAACTTGTTCAGCCATAGTCCTCCTGTGCTTGCCTGTACCTCTGAGAAGTATATGCCGAACAGGAAGGGTCCTAGGACTGAGCCCTGAGGAATGCCACTTGTAACCGGTTTAGAGTCAGACCTAGCTCCCACAACTCTCATCATGTGGGTTCTGTCCATGAGCCAGTTGGCAACCCATCTTGTGATATAGGGGTTTATGTTCAGGCTGATGAGCTTGTCTATAATACCAGAATGGGGAATGGTGTCAAAGGTCTTTGCAAGGTCTAGGTAGGCTGTGTGTACCACCTTTCCCTCGTCTATAGCCTTGGTAACTGTCTCAAAGAAGTCCACCAGGTTTAGGAGGCATGATCTGCCCTTAACAAAGCTGAACTGGGTAGGGTCCAGTGTTTGGAGGTTCCCAATGTCTCTGTTAATGAGTTCCATGATAATGCACTCCATAACCTTGCAGACCAAGCTAGTCAGGCTTATAGGGTGATAGTTCCCGGGGTCTGTTGTGGCTCCACCTTTGTTCATATATACACCCTCCTCAGCCCCTAATGGTCACAGAATCAATAGACAGTTATTGTTCTTTGCTTTCACCCACAGAATGCACCCAAACAGACGACCACTTCTAGGTGATCACCGAGATGTACGATCACCAGGAAGTGGCAGATGTAATTTCCAAAGCAATGTATTTCAACTTGATGTCTACACCTCCTCCAAATGTTCACTGTAATTAAATACAGAATAAAAGAATGCTGTTATGGAAAGTATTGTTACTGTTTGACATTTCTTTACAGAAGAGTGCACCCAAACTATTATCTGGTTATCTGTCAAGATAAAAAAAAAATAAAAATAAAAACTACAAAAGCTACAGATCTTCCCCTAGTTGCAGACTGACCACAACAGTCCCTTCATGTCTTCATGGCACCACTGAGTGTACAAGGTCTGAGTCCCACTGCTGCTACTTTCTCTGGGTTGTTTCCCCATCTACAGCTGTCAAGCATTCAACTCCTGAGTCTCTTTACAGAGTCTAGCTCCCAGCTGCTGTTACTGCCAGTAAAGAAAACAGATTGCCACTATGGCTGATGAAAGACAACATATTTCTCTACTAGGGCTGAACAACAGTCTATTTTATATTTAAAATTCACAGGCTTTTTTTTTCTTTTTGGTTCTCCCATTGATTGGCTTGAGTGTGGAACTGGTGACTTAACTGATGTCTAAAAACTGAATCCTCAAGAGCAGGAAGCATGTGAATACATTTAGTGCTGTGCAGCAGATGCAGCACAATGTTGCAAGCCCTTACATCACAGCCTAAATCCATCATTGGGCATTATGCACAGAACACAACATATGACCATTTGAGTCTTCTCTACAGTCTAATTCCTTGCAAATTGTTCTGAATACGCCCCAGGTGTCACCTGTAACATTTACAAGATACTGATACTAGAGTTTACTATGGAATATCTGCACCTGGGAAATACCGAAGACATGATAAGGTCATATTGTTGAGAATGACAATTTCACTGAGGCTCTAGGCAAGCACCATTTGACTTTCCTTGAATGCGGTGGTGGTTGACAACACTGGAACTAGCTGTGGGATGATGCTCCTCATTGAGGATCTAGGCAAGAGTCATTGGACTTTCCTTGAATGCGGTGGTAGTTGACAACACAGGAATTAGCTGTGGGAAGATGATCTTCACAAGTGAACACTATGAAGTATCATGGATGCATTGTGCAACCTACCATGGCACATCATATACATGCATGGTCATACTAATGGGCAAGAGATATTGTTGCTCTACAGTAGGGAACTAAGGGGTTTTCCACCTACACCCTTGTGGAAAAAGAGAGGTTCCTAATTTCATTCTGTGGCCATGGCCTCACACAAACAATTCCATGTGGTGGAAGAGAGGTTGGTCTACGTCTTCTGCACTCTCCAGGTTTGCAATACCTGTTAGCTCATGCATTTCACTTTTACAATGACTGTGACAAGACAGTCACATATCTTTCCATTAAGAGATACACATATGTACAGTTCCTATCATACCAGAGAGGCAGTGCCAAGGATCCTACATTCCAGAAAATGATTCTATAGTATGCACTCCGCATGTTATTGTGAGCACACCTGACTGCTATAGATAAACTGAGGTGTATATAGGTAATCACACTGTGGGCATACAACATGTACCTGTGAGACTCACATGTGGGTTTTACCTCAGCTGTAAAGTCCTTTACAGAATATTGGATAAAGACTCAGATTACAGGCACTTAAAAAAAAAAAATAAAATAAAATAAAAATGGGTAGGTGGCAACCTTGACTTTGCATCCAATACCTCCATTGATAATTTCCAGGGAAATACTGATTGTAGTGAAAATGCCACAAAATACAGTGAATGTGTTAGGCTAGACAAGCTAGCAGCAGCTGATGATGCAGTTGCTGGGTTGTTTGATCTGCCTTTGTAGATCTGTGAATTCTTGCAGTCTAATAAGGGCTTGTCTGACAGATCATGACTTCTAGGCTGACATCATGGCTGCATTACACAGTGTGTCACATATGCTAGTCAAATGCATGATGGTGCTTGGATGTACCATCATGATGTTGTCCAGACAATCACAATGACGATAAAGTATCACTATCATGAAATGCTGACGGTCATTTAAAAGATTAATCATTACACAGTGTAATAGACATATGGTTATGAACTAAAGTACCTGGTATTTATGATATGGTAAGGTATGGTTTCACAGTGCCCAAACCAGGCATGGCTTGGGTGTGCAAGGTCACAGCCTCTGTTTTACACAGACAGAAGCATACCTGTCCTTAGATAAAGATGTCAGTGGTGGTGTTGTGTCTAGTCCTGTTTATGTCTTGGCAATCCTAGTCACACCACAAATGGTAGCATCCAGAGATCTACCTCTGGATTTTGCATATCAGATCCCCTGTCATGTACTGTGAGTTTCAGCATTGCCACACCTGTGAGGTAGGGTACATTTGGTAGGAGCACAACTAACCATGGTTTGTTGTTGGTGGTGGTGCTTGCTTAGAAGATATCCTGGACATTCCCCTTGCACAGTGTGAAAACCCTCTTCAGAAACTATGAGGGTATGTATGTTATGTTAACCATGACTGACATTGTTACAGCCTGATGTTTGCAGACCACTGTGTCTTGTGTGTGACGACTACCTTGCAGATCATGATGGCTGTGCCACAAGTAACCTATAATATATGCTTCAACTGGTGGCGATGTTTGATATTGCAGATAGACAGGATATGTAGTTGTCACTGTGCCTTCTATCCATCATGTCACTGCAACACTTCAGATGTCTCTCAGTTCTTTTTCTGAGTGCTTTTAGGACTCATCTCAATGTATATATACCAAAATACATAGTTTTCAGTAACACATTGCAGATTCACCTGCACCTACCTCCTGTACACTTATAAGGAGCCTTTCTAGTAACAGTTTTGATGCCTTCTTCTTTGTCTCTTAAACTTTCTGGTTGCACATCCTGGGGTTATGGTGATTTAACTCCAGTACCCCAATGGTGACAGAACACTGCTTTGCTATTACTTATGTATTTATTTTGCACTTTTTGCACCCCCATCTGTCAATCAGTAGCCCCCATCCCGGTCAATAAATCAATTATTTCCTCATCACCAGGGTTATAGTTGACCTGGAGGAGTAATCATTAAGGCAGCCAACAGGGGTGATTTGTGCTTTTTTTTATTACAGCCCTGAAAGGGCAGTGAAATGTGCTACCCATGCTAGTTACTTTTAACTCCACAATGGACACTGTCAGCAATCAGCCCCACCTCCTATGCCAAAGCATGGAAAGAGATTTCCCCAGTTTCCATCAGAAAATTCATTCTTTCCCATGTGCTCCCCAAGTATCTGCAACCCTCTCATGGGAGAGGCAAGCAGTCCATGCCTCCTCATTTCTCTCCCCCTACCTGGCTTCTCCAGTCTCAGGGCTGCTAGTTGAACCTTAGTTATCTGGTTCACAGTCAGGGCTTCATCTGTCTATGCCACAGAGCCAAGCACTTGACTATTATTATTTTATGCAGCATGACACATGCATTGACCATTCAGGATGTTTTCTGAAATGAATACTGGAGTGCACCACTCAGTGTGTCTTAGCATTAAAATCAAGATTTAAGCAGTCCAAATGTACTCTGTCACTAGCCTGGTCTGTCAGTAAACTTTACTGTACTGTCATTTTGCTAGGTTATGGAGGCTGTATATGAGAGTCATTAGCCACTGATATTTTGGGTAACCATTTCCACTTTTCATTAGACCCTGGCACATTTACATCACATTTGCCTGTCTGATACCTTATGCTATTCACTTGGATGATTATGTACTCACCAATTAGAAAACCATGTGTAATGTGTTCATCCACAAACCACTGAGATATTCCACTCATTCTCCACATTTGCTTGTGGTACACACTAGTAGGAAACCAGGCACATATGTTTATTATTTTGCTATTAACTCTACACAAGAATTTGGCAGTTGTTTCCTGTCAGAACTGCAGCACCTCCAACTACCAAGAAATATAGTTCAGTTGTAACAGAAATATAGCAAATACTGAAATTCACTGTAATGCAAGCAAAATATTTACGCAAGGAAATTTTGTCCCTGTTCTGAAAAATGCCTCTCATACCTCTCCTACCTATATACACTAACTCGTAGATCAATGTACCCCAGATTAGGGGTTATACTCCAAGATATGGGCTTAGAATATATTCTACATATCTGCACACTAAGCCTTGCTATTCTAAGGATCACAATCACGATCCTTACAATTTCAACAGGAATCCTTGACAATTCATTGAGTGCCACCCCTTCTGGTTAGTATTTGTTTTAGCAGCCTCAGTAGTTGGGCCTTGACTGGAATGTGGCTGCAGTCAATGGTACTCAGGATTCTGATGAACCTTGCTATCTCCTAAAATCCTTTCACAGCTGTATGGCATTCATCTGATGTTGATAGAATTGCATATGACTAGCTATACATAACAGTCAGACTACTATGCTGCTTTCCACATAGCTAGAATGTACCAGATGTCATTACACCAATTAACAGGCATACCTTCATTTCTAGGGAAAGGGGGCTTCTCCACAGCTGTGTTTCTTCATGTATGCAAATGCAACACATCTTACATACATCCTGCATCAGCTCTCTGACCAGTTGGTATGTGGTCAGACAACTGGCTGAGAAGCAGCCTTGTATGATGTTGTGGTCTTTACTGCCTGACTATACAGTCCTTTGGCAGCTGCTGCATCTCAACTGCAATCAGAATATTTGCCTGCCATATAAAGTTTGTGAGAAAACAGAGCATTTTGCCATTGGTGTGTTGATACTTTCTGGTGTTCTTCACCAGTTTTGCTTTCACCTTCTATGAGTCTCACAGACCCCTGATGTGACTTGGAGACAGACATATGGTGCAGCTGGACAGACTTCCATTCCCAAATTCCTTAATAGCCTGTTTCATTAGGATTATTCATATACAAGTCATAGCATCTTGCCATATTAGCACCAACACTCAATAAAAGTCCAGGAAATTAAAGCTGTGCCAACTATAAATTTAACTTTGCTTTCATATTTATTGATATGAAAATATCATGAAACTAGGGGATTACTCATAGTAATGATACTGTACTCCTTAGAAATAAAACCTAGCTTGTAGAAAGTTATATATCAGTTGTTTTCCGACATTGCACTTGGTTATCTACCAGCAGAACATGCATATTTTAAAATGGCATATTTCAAATGCTAACTAATAATGTTTAACAAATGCAACTCAGCAATAGCTCCTTGCGGTCCTGCAGAGTGGTGCTAGCAGCAGAGAGATGAAAAGAGTGACTGCTACTTGATTTAAGTATATTTTACTGCTATTACCTTTGCGATTGTCTATTCTCGCCGAAAAGCGAGTTAAATCTGCTCTTTTGCCTGTTTTAACCTTGTTTTTTGCAATTTCATACCTGCACTTTTAAAGTTTGTCTTTTTGTTGAATTTATCTGTTGAGGCTGCTCACTCAAGTGCGCTAGCCTGTGTTAAGTAATTACTGTGCATTTTCTGCTGTTTGTATTGTAAAAAAAAAAAAAAGAAAAAACAAAAAAATATCCTTGTTTCCTGCCTTTCCTGACCTAGAATAGCCCCTAATACAGGCATTGCTGTATTCCGGACTTTAGAATAGTTCCTGTGTTGCCCATTTCCTTACTTGGATAGAAGGAAGCTTCTTTGTTCACCAGTGAGAGTGGGGAGCTTTGAGTAGCCTATCTGTCCCTAGAGGAGTGATCTCAGCACAGAATATTGTAGTTTATTGGCCATTTTGGGCTAATGTCTAGCTCTTTCAAGTCCCCTGTATAAAACCCGCTTTGGCGCGATTTTTCACTGTTCCAACTGAGCAATAGCTCATCGTGGTCCTGCAGAGTGGTGCTAGCAGCAGAGAGATGAAAAAGAGTGACTGCTACTTGATTTAAGTATATTTTACTGCTATTACATTTGCGACTGTTTATTCTCACCAAAAAGCAAGTTAAATCTGCTCTTTTGCCTGTTTTAAGCTTGTTTTTTTGCAATTTCATACCTGCACTTTTAAAGCTTGTCTTTTTGTTGAACTTATCAGTTGAGGCTGCTCACTCAAGTGCGCTAGCCTGTGTTAAGTAATTACTGTGCATTTTCTGCTATTTGTATTGTAAAAAAAAAAAGAAAAACCAAAAAAAATCATTGTTTCCCGCCTTTCCTGACCTAGAATAGTCCCTAATACAGGCATTGCTATATTCCGGACTTTAGAATAGTTCCTGTGTTGCCCATTTCCTTAATTGGATAGAAGGAAGCTTCTTTGTTCACCAGTGGGAGTGGAGAGCTTTGAGCAGCCTATCTGTCCCTGGAGGAGTGATCTCAGCACATAATCTTGTAGTTTATTGGCCATTTTAGGCTAATTTCTAGCTCTTTCAAGTCCCCTGTATAAAAACCCACTTTGGTGCAGTTTCTCACTTGTTCCAACTCAGCAATAGCTCCTTGTGGTCCTGCAGAGTGGTGCTAGCAGCAGAGAAACAAAAAAGAGTGACTGCTACTTGACTTAAGTATATTTTACTGCTATTACCTTTGCGACTGTCTATTCTCGCGAAAAGTGAGTTAAATTTGCTCTTTTGCCTGTTTTAAGCTTGTTTTTTTGCAATTTAATACCTGCACTTCTAAAGTTTGTCTTTTTGTTGAATTTATCTGTTCAGGCTGCTCACTCAAGTGCGCTAGCCTGTGTTAAGTAATTACTGTGCATTTTCTGCTGTTTGTATTGTAAAAAAAAAGAAAAAACAAAAAAAAAATCCTTGTTTCCCGCCTTTCCTGACCTAGAATAGTCCCTAATACAGACATTGCTGTATTCCAGACTTTAGAATAGTTCCTGTGTTGCCCATTTCCTTACTTGGATAGAAGAAAGCTTCTTTGTTCACCAGTGGGAGTGGGGAGCTTTGAGCAGCCTATCTGTCCCTACAGGAGTGATCTCAGCACAGAATCTTGTAGTTTATCGGCCATTTTGGGCTAATTTTTAGCTCTTTCAAGTCCCCTGTATAAAAACCTGCTTTGGCGTGATTTTTCACTGTTCCAGCTCAGCAATAGCTCGTCGTGGTCCTGCAGAGTGGTGCTAGCAGTAGAGAGATGAAAAAGATTGACTGCTACTTGACTTAAGTATATTTTACTGCTATTACCTTTGCAACTGTCTATTCTTGCCGTAAAGTGAGTTAAATGTGCATTTTTGCCTGTTTTAAGCTTGTTTTTTGCAATTTAATACCTGCACTTTTAAACTTTGTCTTTTTGTTGAATTTATCTGTTCCGGCTGCTCACCCAAGTGCGCTAGCCTGTGTTAAGTAATTACTGTGCATTTTCTGCTGTTTGTATTGTAAAAAAAAAAAGAAAAAAACAAAAAAATACCCTTGTTTCCCACCTTTCCTGACCTAGAATAGTCCCTAGTACAGACATTGCTGTGTTCTGGACTTTAGAATATTTCCTGTGTTGCCCATTTCCCTACTAGGATAGAAGGAAGCTTCTTTGTTCACCAGTGGGAGTGGGGAGCTTTGAGCAGCCTATCTGTCCCTGGAGGAGTGATCTCAGCACAGAATCATGTAGTTTATTGGCCATTTTGGGCTAATTTCTAGCTCTTTCAAGTCCCCTGTATAAAAATCCGCTTTAGCGCAGTTTTTCGCTTGTTCCAACTCAGCAATAGCTCCTCATGGTCCTGCAGAGTGGTGCTAGCAGCAGAGAGACGAAAAAGATTGACTGCTACTTGACTTAAATATATTTTACTGCTATTACCTTTGCGACTGTCTATTCTCGCCGAAAAGTGAGTTAAATCTGCTCTTTTGCCTGTTTTAAGCTTGTTTTTTTGCAATTTAATACCTGCACTTTTAAAGTTTGTCTTTTTGTTGAATTTATCTGTTCAGGCTGCTCACTCAAGTGCGTTAGCCTGTGTTAAGTAATTACTGTGCATTTTCTGCTGTTTGTATTGTAAAAAAAAAAGAAAAAACAAAAAAAATCCTTGTTTCCCGCCTTTCCTGACCTAGAATAGTCCCTAATACAGGCATTGCTGTATTCCAGACTTTAGAATAGTTCCTGTGTTGCCCATTTCGTTACTTGGATAGAAGGAAGCTTCTTTGTTCACCAGTGGGAGTGGGGAGCTTTGAGCATCCTATCTGTCCCTAGAGGAGTGATCTCAGCACAGAATCTTATAGTTTATCGGCCATTTTGGGCTAATTTCTAGCTCTTTCAAGTCCCCTGTATAAAAACCTGCTTTGGCGTGATTTTTCACTGTTCCAGCTCAGCAATAGCTCGTCATGGTCCTGCAGAGTGGTGCTAGCAGCAGAGAGATGAAAAAGAGTGACTGCTACTTGATTTAAGTATATTTTACTGCTATTACCTTTGCAACTGTCTATTCTTGCCGGAAAGTGAGTTAAATCTGCTTTTTTGCCTGTTTTAAGCTTGTTCTTTGCAATGTCATACCTGCACTTTTAAAGCTTGTCTTTTTGTTGAACTTATCTGTTGAGGCTGCTCACTCAAGTGCGCTAGCCTGTGTTAAGTAATTACTGTGCATTTTCTGCTGTTTGTATCGTAAAAAAAAAAAGAAAAACCAAAACAAATCCTTGTTTCCTGCCTTTCCTGACCTAGAATAGTCCCTAATATAGGCATTGCTGTATTCCGGACTTTAGAATAGTTCCTGTGTTGCCCATTTCCTTAATTGGATAGAAGGAAGCTTCTTTGTTCACCAGTGGGAGTGGGGAGCTTTGAGCAGCCTATCTGTCCCTGGAGGAGTGATCTCAGCACAGAATCATGTAGTTTATTGGCCGTTTTGGGCTAATTTCTAGCTCTTTCAAGTCCCCTGTATAAAAACCCGCTTTGGCGCAGTTTTGCGCTTGTTCCAACTCAGCAATAGCTCCTCATGGTCCTGCAGAGTGGTGCTAGCAGCAGAGAGACGAAAAAGATTGACTGCTACTTGACTTAAGTATATTTTACTGCTATTACCTTTGTGACTGTCTATTCTTGCTGAAAAGTGAGTTAAATGTGCACTTTTGCCTGTTTTAAGCTTGTTTTTTGCAGTTTAATACCTGCACTTTTAAAGTTTGTCTTTTTGTTGAATTTATCTGTTCAGGCTGCTCACTCAAGTGCGCTAGCCTGTGTTAAGTAATTACTGTGCATTTTCTGCTGTTTGTATTGTAAAAAAAAAAGAAAAAACAAAAAAATACCCTTGTTTCCCACCTTTTTTGACCTAGAATAGTCCCTAGTACAGGCATTGCTGTGTTCTGGACTTTAGAATAGTTCCTGTGTTGCCCATTTCCTTACTAGGATAGAAGGAAGCTTCTTTGTTCACCAGTGGGAGTGGGGAGCTTTGAGCAGCCTATCTGTCCCTGGAGGAGAGATCTCAGCACAGAATCTTGTAGTTTATTGGCCGTTTTGGGCTAATTTCTTGCTCTTCTAAGTCCCCTGTATAAAAACCCGCTTTGGCGTGGTTTTGCACGATTTTGCGCATAGCGCAGCATTGGGCAGCACTGTTTAATCAGGCTTAAACTATTCTCGGCTCCACAAAGTCTACTCTTCACTTTTTCCCTTAGATCTGCTCTATCTCTCAAAGTAAGGACCCTATTTTCAATCTAAAGCCCTGCACTTGCTCATATAAGCAATTATATAAGTTAGCACTAATAAACTAATAGCACTACATCTTCATATACTCCCTTGGAGTACTCGGCCCCTATTGGTCCTTTTTGATCAAGTTATAAAGGATTTACTTATACTATTCAGGCATGTCCAAAGGTCAGTTGCTGGTTTCCTCTCCAGTCCAGCTGGTGAATCTGGGAATCTTGAGGCAATGTTACAATTGCCTCATGTACACAGACAATCCTCTCCTCCTCCCAACAAGTACAAAGATATGTGAGAGATGCAACCATATAGCCAAACTGGAGGCTAAGCTCTCTCAACTCAGTACTGGCACAGTCAGTCAGGAGGAGAAGGTAACCACACACACCACATATCCAGTCACACATAGACCTACCACAACAGCAAACCAAACACATAAAGACACAAAAACATACTTGGAGGCTCTAGATATAAATCTGCCTAAGCAACAGAGACCTCCAAAGCAGACATCCAAGCAACCGCTACCACAAAACAAAACACGCGTAACACATACTTCACAAATTCAGTGTGCCAAACAGTCACAGCCCTTAAGGCTAAACAACACACCTGATACACTTGTAATAGGTGACTCTATTGTCAGACACACTGACGTCCCACTCACCAGGCTGAACAAGGAGAAGGTTACTGTGAGCTGCCTGTCGGGTGCCAGGATCCGCCACATAACACTAGCACTCAGGTCACTCCAAAGCAGGTATAAATATGACTCAGTCATTGTCCATGCTGGTCTGAATGACCTGAGATGTACCTCCCTGGACTACATGAAAAGAGACATAGAGGAGCTCTCTGATCATGTAGCCCAGGCAGGTATGACCCTGACCCTGAGTAGCATCTTACCCTCACCAAGAATGATGCCACAGTATAAAGACAAAATGATCGATTTTAACAATTGTCTAAAGTTTTGGTGTCATTCAAAGGGGATCCAGTGTCTGTCAGCCTGGGATGACATGCTCGACAAGCCACGTTACTTCTCTAGGGATGGCTGCACCTCTCACCCCTGGGCATTCGGATACTGGCAAAGGCTCTCACCACCCCCATAGTGTCTTTTTTAAGCAAGACTCAAAAGACAAACCCACCTTCATAGACAACACAAGGAAAAAGAAACTAAGGGTAATGCTACTCAACGCCAGAAGTCTAAACCTCAAAATGCAAGCACTCAAAGCTCTCCTCAGCATGGAGAATATCGATGTCTGTGCAGTAACAGAGACCTGGTTCAAGTATCCCGAGAGCACCCCAGCACTACCAGGTTATACCTCATACCATGCTTTTCGGCCCCAAAACTCAGACCAAACCACAAAGGAAGGGGGAGTATCCATATTCATCAAAGATACCCACACCTTCAGGTTAGTGGAACTGCATGAAGCATCGGAGACCATCCATGTGCTACTAACAGTGGGCAAAACTGCCTTTCAGTTTGTAGCCTGCTACAGACCACCCTCCCAAACTCAGGAACCTCACTCGGCTTTCCTGAGAACACTGGAGAATATGAAGGTCTCTCCAAACACCTGTATATTGGGCGACTTCAACTACCCAAACATAGACTGGGAGCATTACTCAAGCCCCAACACCCTAGCCCAAAGGTTCCTAGAATTTATAAACTCAAATGCTATGGAACAACTAGTCACCACTCCCACAAGAGGGGAAAACATACTGGACCTGATCATCACAAACATGGGCACTCTATGCTCCACACCAGAGATATACCCCTCATTAGTAAGATCGGACCATAAATTAATCTCTCTGGACATCCACATCCCGACCCCACCACCAGCCGAGACAACCACAGTGAAAAACTTTTCAAAAGCAAATTTCACACTTCTCAAAACCAAGGTGAAATCCTTCAAAGCCCCCGGGTCAGTGGAAACTACGGCCCAAACTGCAGAATCCTTTATAGACGCATTCTATGGACAGCTACAGGAATGCATGGATCATGCAATCCCAAATAAAAAAAAGACCCAATCCTCTAAAGGCAGGTGTCCTGTCTGGTGGACCCCAGCCATAAGTAAGCTATACAACAAAAGGAGGAAGCTACTACATGATAGAACAAAATCCCTAAAAGGGAAGGCATCTCTGATCAGTGCTAGCAAAAAACTATGGTCCCTCATAAAATCATCTAAGGCCAGCTTCGAGAGAAAAATTGCACAGGACACTAAAGATAATCACAAGGCCTTCTTTAGTTATGTTAGGAACCTGGGTGGCAACTCCCAGATATGTTCAGAGTTAGTCCAAAATGACAAAAAATACACCGAACCCACAGACATTGCCAACATCCTGGCAGACAAGTTCAGTGCAAACTTCTCCCCCCTTTCCCCCCCAAAAGAGCAAATATTTATCCCAGCAGAGAGTTGTCTCCCTGACATCTCAGATAATCAGGTGAGAGTTGCCCTCTCCAAAGCAAAAAACACAGCATCAATGGAACCGGACAGTGTCCCGGGCTGCATCCTACCTGAGCTCCAAGAAGAGCTAGAACCTCATATAAAGTTATTGTTCAATCTCAGCCTTACTACAGGATATGTACCCAAGGAATGGCGTACAGCAACAGTGGTCCCACTCCACAAAGGTGGTGCCTCACCGGACCCTGGAAACTATCGCCCCATAAGCCTGACTAACCTGGTCTGCAAAGCTATGGAGCTCATAAACAAAGACATTGGGGACCTACAGATGCTGGATCCTACCCAATTCAGCTTTGTCAAGGGCAGATCCTGCCTCTTGAACCTGGTCGATTTCTTTGAAACAGTCACCAAGGCCATAGTTGAAGGGAAGGTAGTCCACACAGCCTACCTGGACCTCGCAAAAGCCTTCGACACAATACCCCACTCTGGCATCATAAAAAAGCTCTCCAGCTTAAATATCCCAAAAATGTATAGTCATCCCCTTTGGGAAAAACAAAGTGCCCATAAATTACCACATAGGCCGTAATCCATTAAGTACAGAGGAAGTAATTAGGGACCTAGGGACCCAAGTTGATAGTAATCTCTCCTTTGACAACCACGTTGCCAAAGTGGTTAGAAAGACCTTCTATATAACCCACCTTATCATGAAAGGATTCACATCTAGATCAAGGGAGGTCATTGTGCCCCTTTACTCATCACTCATCCGGCCCATAATTGAATACAATGCCCCATTTGGGATGTACCTTACCTGACACCTGCAGCAACTGGAAAGACCCCACAAGTACCTCACCAAGAGGATCAAGGGACTCAAACAGATGACCTATGCTGCTCGGTTAAAGAAACTCCAACTCTACTCAGTTACATACTGCCTACTTAGAGGCGATCTGTGCCTGACGTATAAAGTCATGTCCAACCCAGAACTAATGGACATGCTCCACCTCAAAAAATCCAAATCCTTTAGAGCTACGCGCTCGAGGGACTTGAACCTCAACACAGAAATTAATAGGACATGCTGGAGAGACAGATTTATAACCCAGAGGCTCCCAGCACTTTGGAGTAGGATCTCAGTCCAAGTCAGGCAGAGCCCCTCACTGACTCTCTTCAAGAGGAATCTTGACAAGTGGATGGGAGATCATAGGTTTACCCCAGGGATCACTTCTGTGTCACTACTAGACAGAGGCACAGTAAACTAAACTAAAAAGGGCACAGTAAAACTCATTTAAAAGGGTGGTGAAAGCGAAACACACTCTGGCTAGGCTTGTAAATGCCCTAGGGCAGATAGCCTAGTATCAACCTATGAACCTATGAACCTAAATATCGCTGTAGAGAAATAATTAAATACAGTTTTATGTGCTTCTAAGTAAGTAACGTTCCTTCTTACAGTTGGTATATACACAGCTTATTATGCTAATGACACCATATCAGCAGGCATTTTCCAAAGAAACAACTCGTTTAATATTTGTTTAAAACATCTTAAGAAGCAAAACTTGTAAAATATATCAAATTAAACTTACACTACTCTATTACTAACATGCTCGCTGTCTAACTATATGGAAAACAAAGTTTACACTGTTTTAAATATTTTATAGTAGTAATCATGCATTCAGTGAGACTGTAAATGGGCAGCTAAAACTTTGCATGACTTCAGAGTTAATAGTTAACTTTATGATAGCTACTATGTACGTTATAATAAAGAGCAAGACGGCACAAAAGGAAGTCATATTGAATTATGCTGATTATATCCTTATCTGCCTGTGGTACACGTGACTTGTAGAAAAGCCAAGTTATAGATGGTTACAGAAATAACCATCTGAATACTGGTATAACCTAAATGAAAAATGACTTTTCCCCAGTACTGATAAAAATGCATTCTTAATAGTTATATTACAGAGCACCTGTGACATGCAAGAAAGATCCTGCATTCGAGAAATGACCTAACCCTCTTATTTTAACAGCAATAGTCATTTCTCATCAGTACATTGCATCAGAGTATTAAATGCTGTCTGTTTCTCTACATTGTATTTAAGGCACATGAAGAGAAGCAAAACAAACCCAACCAGACTTGTACTTGAAAATGCCTAGCCTGAAGAAAGTTCATGAAACTTTTTGCCATTCACACAGTTAAGACAGTTAATAGATAAGTCACCCTTTCTTTTGTCTTTCTTCTTTCTGAAAAAGGGAAATCTGTAAATTGAACTTTAATGTGGTAGTGCAGCTGAGCTGAGTATGAAGTTAATCTTTTAGGTGTGTGATCGATTTCCTCAGTTTCTACCTGCCTGCTGTGTAGCTCTGAGCAAGTTCAAACTAGTGAATGTTTAAATACAAAAAAAAGTATATTAACAGCTTAAATGCCATGTATTGATAAAGATTTCATCTTTTTATTCTTGCCTGCTGTCGAATGACATCACAAAGTAGGCATGCATGCTATCAAGCAGACTTGCTATTAATAAATGTGTCATTGTCACTTTAATTATGTCACCTGACTTGCTGCACAATGACTGTAATTTTGTTTCAGTCCTTCTGTTTCCTCCTGGGTTTTACTTGTAAACAAGCCTCAGTATGGTGTATCTCTCCTGGTTACTAGATGAAACAAATATTCAGTAAGTGTATAAAATAAAGAGATGAATGAATGTATGTAATTACTTAACTTTCCAAATTCACTGATCATTTAGAGTGCCAGCATTCCTGGAGTTTTATTTTTGTATTTTTTCTGATTTCGTATAACATCTTCTGATATACATTAATCCTTCTTGTGTAAATAATGTGAGGTCACATTTAATGAAGCCGATATAGTAGGATCAAGTACAGGAGAAGCATGTACTAAAATATGCACAACATACATACAGGTAAAGTAAAAGGGAAATACCCCTCCCCAAAAAAAATATTGGGGGTAATCAGAAACATTTAACACATAGTGTTATGCAAAGTAGCATAATCAGTGGTGATATGCAGGGGAGGGTGATTCAGAGGCACATGTAGCACAACTGCACTATGATAGAAACACTGAGGTATTTATGGTATGCAAATGACTGCATAATGACATGCAAGTGACATGCATCATGCTAATGAGACTCACTGTATATGCAAATGATGAAATCAAACATGGCAAAACAATTCGGAGATGTATAAATCCAAAACTAAGAGCTTCAGTGATCATCTGTTCTAAATGCTAGAATTTATTGGTGTATAGGAGCTTCACTCATACTACTGTATTAGAAACAGCAGCAGCTTTAGCTGAATAGCAAGCATTACTAGCCACTCTCAGAGCCAGTGCCATGATGTTAGACAATGCCCCCCCACACACATTGCAGATGTGTCCACTGGTGGCTACCATACCATTACCTTCATAACCAGGACAATGTTAACTGCTACAATGTAGACACAGACACCATATGAGTTAGACATATGTTGCCCATTGATGGAATTAAAAGAGATGTGTGGACTGTCTATCTCACTGCACTGGAATATTTGTATAGCATTAACAATCCATGCTACAGGGATTGTTTAGTGTATGGCATAGGACACATTAGAAATTTCATGGGAATCACCCTCGCAGATATCCTTGTCTTGATACTGCAGCATGTGAAGGAACATATATTGTATCATGGACAGCAGAAGAGAAAACCAGCACTGTGTGGACATTTCACATCAAAACTTATTTCCCTGATGTCCTGGGGGTCACTAAATGCACTCACAATGCCAGCCTAGTGCCAGCTCCTTCATATGGCATCTGGTATATAAACCTGGAAGGACTTCCACTACATCATCTGCAAAGTGGTGAGTAACACACAGGAAACTATATACTATGTGTCTGTGTACCACCCAGGCAGCTCTCATTGTTCCCACATCTTGGACACATATGACCTCTACCTGCATTTAGTGACTGGTGACAACCACAGGATCATCTAGTTAATGGGTACACACATTGCCAGATTCATATACAAAGATGCAGTGTTCCTATGTAAGCAGGAAGCAGTGTGCTGCAGGTTATGTGGGATATGCATTGGAACTGTGGGTGATGATCCTAATTCAAAACCCGCAAACCATCGCTGAGGTAATGTACAGCACCATGCATTTGTATATGTGTTTAGACTCCTGAAGGGGCACTTCTGCTACTGGTATACAACCAGTGGTGCACTGTAGTACACACCTAAGGTCTACAGTCAGATGCTCATGTGTGTCATGTTGCACAGAATGATACTGCAAAAGGAAATACAACTTAGGAACAATACAGTCTGAAAGACCTGTTGCAGCAGCAGATGAGGAGTTGGGAGTAGAGTCATTGGAGGATACAGTTACAGTGGCACCATATTTAAGGAAAAGGCAGTTGCAAAACCTTGTGGTACTGGCAAAGAGGTGATGTCTGGTCCACAGTTATGGGCCATGATAAAGTAAAGACAGAATAAAACTGATGCATGCATGAATACACCAAGGTTACATATTACATTACACTGACTTGTTGTGCTGTGCATCAGACATTAACTTGCTTACACAGGCCAGATAGAGGAGTAGGATACAGTCAGGGTCATTTGCACAGGTGGGGTGGGACACAGTATGGGTAAGGGTCATGAGAAGTGCCTGGAATAGCCTTTGGGGTGAGTAGCAGGATAGGGAGAGTCAAGGATTATATCTTCTAGTGGCAGGGTGAAACTTCCATGTTGAAAATGTTGGTCAGGTGTATTATGTAGCCCTACAGTTTCAGGGCTGAATGTGTCAACTTTAGGGATGGCACAGCACTTTGGGATCATGTACTGGAACCCCAGAGTCTCTCTCCATGTTGGGAGTAGATAGATGGGTGGCATCCATGATGATGATGATGACCATGGCTAGATATGGAACCCAGACAGAGAACAGATGACAGAGGTGGTATGGAACTGCAAAACCAGAGTGGCCAGCTTGATGAGGCTTCCCAGGATTTGGGCTAGATGAATGTTGTTAGCCATGACCATGAGATTGGCCATGCCCAGGTATGGTGGCTGCCATGGCTGGAGAAACAGTGATACAGTCTCTGGAATAGTGCATGCCATCTGTATAAGTGCAGCATGTAGCCATCCACTTAACATCTGTACTCTTGAATGGCTATGGCCAGTTCAGCCTCTACAGGCACAACAGAGGGGCATTTGCTACATGTCTCTTGGAGGCACTAATGGACATCATGTTAGCTATCAATGGTCTAGGCATGCATGCTTCCTCCAAACCCTATATGCCATTATCACACTACATGTGCGGCAGGTCATTCTACATTCCAGGAACTGTTGTACATCTTCATGCTGGCCACACAGTAAGTCCACAGTGAGTGCTTGTTTATGTGTGTGTGTGCACGTGTGCACACGCATGCATGCATGCGTGTGTGAGTGCGTGTGTGTGTGTGTCATCTGTCTGTACTTGGATCACTGACCTACACATCTGCTGACTGATGCTGATACCCAGGTCAGGAAGAGATCTTGAGTCACTGGCAATGACCACCAAGACATTTCTCCTCATGATGGATGCATGCACGTTGGAGGTAGTGTGGATGATGGATGTTGTAAGACCTAATATGACTGTACAATAGTGGTATGAACTGGAAATAACTGAAAGAAACTGAAATGACTATCCTTATCTTTTAATTACCCAGAACTGTGCTATACAGGGCCAGTCTCTAACTCAAGTGTCTGTACTGCAATGACTTTCTGTATATCAGTCCAAATGAACTAACTTAACTGTGTCTGAAGTTATCTCCTAATAACACCAAAACCCTATAAGTTTCTACATGCCTCTTTAGCCTTGGTTCCCAAGCCTTGTAAGATCTGTTTGCTTACAATGTACTGCACATTCTGTTCTTATCAGTATTCTTGACTGAAGGTTATTTTCACTGATGGAAAGTGCATTCACTGAAATTGTATTTACAATGTGAAAGCCTGCTTTATTATGGCTGCATTTCTAGACTTATGCAAAGAGAATACTGTATTTTTGTACATTTAAATGATACCTGATCTCTCAACTTCTCCTGAGATACCCAAACACACACAGGTATCTCTTTCTGAAATTACTTTAAAATATGAAATACAGAATGAAGACACAGGCCTAACCTTACATTTTCAGGCCTCTGCAAGGTCGATTCTACTAATTGTATTTATGTAGGATTTATTCTATAACAACTGTCTCTGAAATTACTGGGATTTACTTCTGTAATTACTTTATAAATCTATTAATATAGTCTGCATTGAATACTATAATGATCACTAGAACTAATATGATTGTAGGATCATAGGAGATTACTAGGCTAATGACCCTAGGGCCCTTACAAACCTAGCCAAGTTTTACCTTTATTTCCATGATCAGCACCTATCACCCCTGCCCAAGAGGGACATAGGTGGAACCCCTGGGGTGAACTTATGATTACCCATCCAATCGTCCAGACAGCATTTGAAAAGGGCTAATAAGATGCTCTGCTTGACATAAAGCAGGAGTCTGTTCTAAAGGTGTAGTAACCTCTGGAAGACAAATATGTCTCTCCAGCAGGTTCTATTAATGTCACATACTAGGTTAAGGGCATTAAAGTGAGTAACCCATGTATCATCTGACTTATGGATATGTAGCATTTCCAATAAGGCAGGGTCAAAGATTGCCTTATATGCAAGGCAGAGATCACATCTGAGTAGTCTGTATGTAACAGAATCAAGTGGCAGTGGTTTCAGAGAATCCTCTTAGGACAGATTCTGAAGATCTTGAATTTTCCTTGTAAGAAACCTTTGTGGTCTCTCCAATTGCTGCATGTGCTTGGAAAGGTACATACCAAAGGAGCATTGCACTCAGTTATTGGCCTGATGAGGAAAGAGTACAGGGAGGTTCTTTTTTTTCTGGAGACAATGCCCTTACTTATGAGATGAGTAATATAGCATGCCCTTCTTACCACTATAGAAACATGGTGATCAAAGGTAAGGTTGCTGTCGACCTGTGTGCCCAGGTCTCTCACCACTGAGTGTGTACTTAGGGTGCTGTTACTGATGTGGTAGTTAGCAGGAACATCACTCTTACCAAAAGGGCTGATAATACATTTTTTGCATTGAGTTTAAGGCCATGACTTTGGCACCACTCATTTGTTTGTGTAAGACCCTCTTGTAGAATGTTGACATTGTTTGGAGATTGTATGACTGCTTCAAGTTTGCAGTCATCAGCAAACTTTGTCAGCCACAGACCTCTAGTTTTAGCATGCACTTCGCTGAACTATAATATAAAATAAGTTTTATTATACAGCGGTTAACATTGCTGCCTCACAGCAAGAGATTATCCGGTTCGATTCTCGGCTGGGTTGCCTTCTGTGCGGAGTCTACATGTCCTCCCTGTGGTCGCGTGGGTTTCCTCCCACATCCCAAAGACATGCAGTAGGTGGATTGGACACTCTAAATTGGCCCTAGGTGTGTGTGCGTGTGTGTGCCTTCTGTGGAAAGTTGAGCATCGGGCTGGCAACTCGACACTGTAAAACTCCACTGCCAATCATGCGCAGACAGGTGATCCGCTGTGGCGACCCCTAACCGGGAAAAGCCGAAAGAAGAAGAAGATCTGGTAAATAAATGTGCAATTTTAATTTTGACCACTAGGTGTCACATGAGCCTTTATGGCCTGTTTGGATTGAAGTCTCTTAACCTTATGATTTAATTTTTATTTATTTATTTAACATTTGTTTACCGGGAAAGCCTGACTTGGAATGAGCCAATTTTCAGTGGAGGCCCAGGAATAAATGCTCCAGATATATGTCTTTGTAATGTAGGAGGAAACTGGAGCACCAGGAGGAAACACACATAAAAGCAGGGAGGACATGCAGACTCCGCAAAGAAGGCACCCCAGCCCAGAATCGAACTGGAGAGCAATGCAAACTGCTGCACCTGCAACATCCAGTTATAACTGGACAATTCTTTAATGTGTTAGAACTGGTAAACTCTCTTTTTTACACCTATTATATACATATCTTGAAGAATACTTAAAATATACTTTATTAACTTGTGACATTATTTACATGTTTCTGCATGAAATATACATATGCTCTTAAGATTCAGATGTATTAGTAATAAACCTATTTATCTTTTAATTTCTATGTGCTGTAATAGATGTCTGCCTTTTATATTTGTGTCTTAAATATCCTGTAAATATCTGTGTGCTTTAATAGTAAAAGAAACTTTAATAAAAACCATGCTTTCTATATTTCAAATATATACCTGCCAGAATCCTTTTTAATCCATAGTCTTAAGTACTTTATTTTGTCATGTCCCCATAAATATGGATATTGCTGAATGAGTTCATGTGTGGGTACCTAATTTACAGCTACTGCCTTTGTTTTAGCTTCATTAAGTTTGTATCTCAAAAAGATTTGAAACTGCCTCAAAATGTTCCACAACACCGACATGTCCTTTTCTGGTTTTATCAGGTATAAAATAATATCATCTGCAAATACAGCCAGCTTTTCTTGACTACCATACCAACTGTATTCTTGAATTTCTGAGTCCCTTATTTTCTTCGCCGGTGGTTCTAAATACAATGCAAATAACAAAGGGGAAAGAGGACATCCCTGCCTGGTTCCTCTGCTGAAACAAAAATGATTCTCTTTAATTTTTGTCTCCAATCCCTCATATATCCCCCTAATCAACCTTATAATTATTTTCAGGAAATGCTAATGCTTCTAGTACCCTGCTCATAAAGTCCAAACTTACTCTGTCAAATGCTTTCTCTGCATTAAGACCCTCCAACAACAATGGTATTTCTTACATTCTGTTTTCCTCTGGATCATGTTCTGTTAATGTTGTCAAACGTTTGCCTCCTCTCCACAAAACCACATTGATGCATATCTATCTATTTTGGCATTACTTTGCCATTCTTTTAGCCTTATAGACATGCACTTTTTATAATCATGGTTTAATATTGAAATGGGCCTGTATGAAGCTGGATCGATGGATCTTTACCCTCTTTAGGTATTACAGCTACCACTGCTTCCTTCCAGGATGTTGGTACTTCTCCTCCTCTTAAAATACTGTTAAACAATCAGTTTTTCCCCCTCCTAGCTATCAAACTTCCACAGGAGCACCATCTATTCCTGGGGACTGTCCTGTAGATTGGTTATATATATATCACAATTTTTATCTCTTCTCCTCTGATCCTAATCATTAGTAATTGAACCTCATGTATTTCTAATCTTGGCATATTTAATTCTTCCATAAACATTTCCATTTGAATATTTTCTTGATTTCCATATTTCACTGCTTTATGCAGACATTCATAGAATTTCTTAAAAATGTCTAATACTTCCTTGGGTTCCACTTTGAATCATCGAAAGCTTGAAACATTGAAATTCTGATCATCGAGACCACAACATTGAGTTTCAAACCATCAAAGATTCAAAGGGAACATAAAAAAAAGAAAAAAAACTCTAAAAACTATTTTATAGCCCCCCTGCACCCCCATGTCAGGGGGGCTGCATCCCCCCCCCAACTTTGATATACCAACTCTGAGATTGCACTACAGTGGGATAAAGGGAAATCTCAGTTTTAGCATTATATGCAGAAGCACTAAACGGGAGATTTCCCGTACCCTGCCTGCAGTGCCATCACAGAGATGGCACATTCACAGACACAGTGTGGCGGGCACCTTGCTGCCTTGCAGAAACACTAGCTTTTTTCCCTTTTTTACTTACCTTTTTCTTCCCATTGACAACATTGATGTTCTAAACACTCGATGATATGGTCTCTACCATATGAATTTCAATGTTTTCAAGTGGAACCCTTCCTTGTTATATGGTCCCTAAGCTTGGTGACAGCCCTTTCCACTTTCTGTTGCCTGAGTCATTGTGTTAAAGGTTTTTGTGCTCTAATATTATTATCAAAAAACAGTTGCTTAACAGCAATTTTTCTAAACTCATATATATTGTCAAGGTAATGCCTTATTTTCTGCTTAGTATTCTGCACTTGATCATTTTCTTGTTCTGTGAGATTCGACCTATTCTGCAGTACTTTAACATTTGCCAGTCCCACTAAATAATTCTTGTTACTGATTAACCATAGCTCCCTTTATTTTATTTTCACTCTATTTTTAAAACCACACCTTAATTTTATTTCACTCCCTAGCTATATTTTCAGAAGTAATTTCTATTCTCTCAAATAGCTCCTGAATAATCTCCACTACGCATTCCTTAAATTCCTCTCTTTTCAACAGAAGGTGGGAAAGCACCCATGTCTCATTTGTATTTCATTACCCCGTGTTTTTATTTTAGTTATTATTGGTGCATGATCTAAAATAGCTACTGGGTGCATATCATGACCTTCAATTAAATACACATGTTCCTATGAAATGTAAATTCTGTCTAACCTAGCCCAGTTTTTTATATCTTGGGGAAAATATGTAAATTTACTCCAAACTCTTATTACTGAATTCACATCTTCCATGCCAAATATTTTCATAAAATTATTCAAGAATCTACTCTCCTCTGTTATACTTTCCCTTCTGAGGCATCCAGACACATCTGCACTGCTGCAAATCAAATTCCAGTCCCCACCTATAAATAATATTCCTTGCTGGAAACTGATTATTTCTCCCAGAATTTTCTTAAGCTCCATTATAGCAATTTAAAGTGGAATATAAATATATCAGTGTAATCTTCCTCCCTTGCCAGTAGCCTCTTAGCACTACAAATCTGCCATTATTATCTTTTTTATCCTCTTCTATCACTATTGGAGGTCTTCTTGCAATTAATATATATATATATATATATATATATATATATATATATATATATATATATATATATATATATATACTCTACAAAAATACATTACAAATCTCCCTTGCCTCTCCACAACCCCTCCTAACAAACAATGCCGAAATTCTACTTGTAAAACTTCAACCAAACAAACATAAAAGCATAAATATAGCATGTATTTACATCCCCAGGCAACAATAATAACAAAACCTTAGAGGACTTTCTCCACTGGTTAACTCAAACTCACCCCCAGGAATCCATAGTGTTAGGTGACTTCAACATCGATTGGAATTCCTTCTCATCTAGCTCCCCATCTAGCAGCATAAATCTACATGGCTTTTCTCAGCTCATATCCACTCCTACCAGACTAGGTAAACCCTAAAACAAAGACAGCATCCTGGACTGGATCCTTACTAATAAAGATCCTGACCAATACTCAGCAGGTACTCACCCAGAGGACATGAGTGATCACTTACTCACCTATGTTATCAAATTCAAGAAAATCACCCCCTTCTTACAACCATAAAAAAAATCAGGAACAATAATAAATTCAACGCCTCCATTTTTCAAACTGAACTTAAAGCCCACAACTGGACAATACTCAAGACTCTTCCTCTTGAAGAGGCAGTTATCTACTTCAACACCACCTTCCTCAAGATTCTAGATTCCCATGCTCCAATACGGTCCATTAGAACTAAAACCAAAACCGCACCATGGCTCTCTAAGGAAACAAAATCCAAAATCCTATCTAGAAACAAGATGTGGGTCACATGGCGTACCTCTAAAGACCCACACTCCCACCAAACCTTCCGGCAACTTAGAAATGAAACTAAAAGAATGATCTTAAATGATAAAAAAACTTCTTCCTCTACCTCCAACACAAACACCTTAATAATCCACAAAAATTCTGGGCAGGCTTAAACAAGCTCCTGCACCCAGGCCAGGCAACCACCCCCACTCCAACAACTTGCAAACAACAGTGCCCTGTAAACATTGCTAACACATTCAATAGTTTCTTCACAGAAACTATACAATCCCTGGCCACACAATTCAAGCAAACAACCAGCCCACTCCACTACCCATGCCAGCAGAATACTACAACTACATCAGATCATCTATTTACCTTCGATCCAGTACCCATATCCTCTATAACATCTCTTCTTAAAAACTAAAACCCACTAAGCTAGCAGCTGACCTTCTCCCAGCTGAGTTTCTGCAAAAGCAGCTGAGGCCATTTCCTATCCGTCTCCATAATCATAAACCGTACCTTGTCAGAAGCCTTCATCCCTCCATATGGAAAATGTCCCACATTATTCCTCTCCATAAAGGTGGTAGCTCACTAGAGCTAACCAACTACAGACCTATAGCTATACTCTCACCCCTGGCCAAAATTATGGAAAAGTGTGTCCACAAACAACTGATGGAACACCTCACCAAAAATAAAATTCTAGCCAACTCCCAACATGGCTTCAGGCCAAACCACAGTACCACATCAGCCCTACTATCCTTTTCTAATACCATCAATAACTTCAGAAACAATAATAAACTATCATCTGCTCTTTTCTTAGACCTCTCCAAGGCCTTTGATATGGTGAACCACATTCAACTCCTCCATACATTAAAAAAACTATCACTCAGCAATTCCACGCTGAAATGGTTCCAATCCTACCTGTCCAATAGGCAACAGGCTGTTCTATGGCAGGACAAATTATCCACATGCCTACCTGTTACACTTGGAGTTCCCCAAGGATCTATTCTCGGCCCTCTTCTCTTCACTATCTTTGTTAATGACCTGCCCACAATCACCCCCCATGCCACATGCATTCAATATGCAGATGATTCGACTATCATCAGCACTGCCTCCAACCTGGCAGACCTCACTGCTTCAACCCAAGACACCTTCAACCTAATAGAAAAATGGTTCTCTAGTCGTCAACTAGTTCTCAACCCCAACAAAACAAAACTACTTACTTTCTCACCCACTAACAAGCCTCTTCCCCCCACCTTCTCTATTACATCCTCCAATGGAATCATTATATCACCAGAAGCTCACACAAAGCTATTAGGTGTTACCATTGATAACTCCCTTAAATTTGACACCCATTTCAATCTAACCATCAAAACCGTCAATAAAAAGCTTGGCTCTCTCTATAAAGTAAAACACTTTCTCATTCCTCACGCTAAAATTACAATTGCCAGCACACACCTACTATCAACTCTTTTCTATGCCTCCCCCCTTTTTACAAACCTAAACAAGACAACCCTTAACAAACTTGCTTCTTGTTACAATCACATAGCTAGATTTGCCACAAATTCCACCTTTAGAACGCACCACTGCACTAACTTGAAGCAACTAGGGTGGTTAGAGTTTTCCAGCCAACTCCATTTCAACCAACTCAAAACGGCTCACCAGATACTGTATCACCCAGAGAAAACACCAGCTCTGAAAAACATCATTCACCCCTATATTAACCTGCAATATTTACGCTCCTCCAATAAGATCTTAGCTCAAACTACCAAAGCCAATAATTCTGCTGGGGATTCTCTATTCTCAAACTTTGTAGGTAAAATGTGGAACTCCCTACCGACCATGCTCACCTCAGAACCTTCACTCCTACAATTCAAAAAAAAGCTTAAACCCCATCTCAATACTCTCTGGCAATGTCCCTGTCCCAAACCTGATTAACCACTATCATTTGCCCTTCTCTTACCTCACTATCCTTAATCGCTTTTTACCAAGGCGCCTCACCTTTGTAACTGACCTATGTTTTTTTTATATGCTGCTGCTATTTTTTTCCCAAGATGTGATGTATCTTTATATTGTATTTAGAACTCAACTATCTTCCTTTTTTTGCATTAACAATGTTCATATGTCTGTTATGTACCTGGAGCTTTTCTCCCCAGGCCTCCGCTGAAAATGGACATGTATCCAGTCGGACTCTCCCGGTTAACAAATGTAAAATAAAATAAATAAATAAAAATAAATATAAGTACTCGTCTTTTCCTTTGTCCCAAGTATTCTGCTGGATATCCATCCTGAAAACCTTTCTTTATCAAATTCACATGTTCAGGTGCGAACGACAAAGGTAACAAACTGGATACAAAAACAAAAATGCCACGGAAACCTTACTCCAGCAAACGTAGGAAACAGTAGTAAACTGCTCAATACCAGGAAAAAGTTCTAAACGCAAATTTTATTACTCAACGTTTTCGCCTTGCTAAAAAGCCTGGCTTCATCAGAGAACATATGAGGTAAAAACAAAGTACAATTTTTATACCTCATTAAAGGAAGTGATGTCAGTGGAAATAAGTTCCAAGCTGTTTCAGTGTCATAACACGTATTAAATTACACTTACAAGAGATAATTAAAAAGGCAATGTATTATTTAAATACGAAGTAAGATAAAATAAGGTTCTTTAAAAACAAGTATGAAACATGAGGTCAGCAGTTACACCTTCAAAACTAAATAAATGCAATGAAATATTATCTTTAAAATACTAAACTGATGTAAAAAACACAAATAGTATATAACAACTACTATTAGTAAAGTTGGTAATGTGAATCAACTGAAAATGTAAATGCAGTGTGTGACACACACTGCACTTGCTAAAAGTACCATTAATATTAATGCTTAATATAAAATAAATAAATAACTAGTAATGAATGATGAACCAATCTACTCTTATGCAATAATAAAAGCATCAAGAAGGTGGTATATGATTAAACCCTACAATATTAAACATTAGAATACTGTTAAGGAATCAGTATTCAATTAAAGGGTGTTATAGTAAATGCAAGATCTAATTCGAACAGATTAACGTAAGTAACTTCTTAATTTCAAGACTGGTAAAATGTTACAACTCTCATTTAGTCCGGGAAAATGGAATGCATCTGTCCTAAATTGCCATTCTAGCTCCAGAATTTCTAATAGTAATGTAGTGGGACCCCCTCTAATGGATTGTTTAATTTGATCGATTGCCATGTATGAAAAGCTGTGCCCTTGATGGTCAATTATATGTCTAGCTAGAGCATTATTCTCGTTTCTGTTGTTAATAGCATAAATATGTTCATACATGCGATCGCGTAATCTACGGTCCGTCTTTCCAATATAGAAAGACGGACAGCAGTCGCAAAGGGCAACATACACTACAGACTTACTTTCACAGTTAAGGGGCTTCCTGATGTTATACTTCCTTCCCCTCACTGTGAACGTCTGACCAGACTTAGTTTTGTAACATCTGTTACAAAAACCACATGGGTACATACCCAATTTTTTGTTGTAAAATTTACCTGAGAGGTCCCTCTGTAATAACTCCTTCAAGTTCTTACTCCTTTTAAAAACAAATTTAGGAAAATGTCCAAATTTCTTAATTAAGTTGGGGTTACTTAAAATAAAGTCCCAGTTCTTCCAAATAATTGCTATTATTTTACCAGAATCAAAACTGTATGTGGTCACGTAACTAAGCGTTACATCAAGAAAATTACTTTTTTCCACATTTGAATCATCAATCACTAAAAGATCTTCATTAGCAAGTAGTAATGAAACATTAGTGTTTAAATCATTATCTAGGTTCACCCCAGACAAGATGGGCTTAAAGAAACCATTACGTCACTTTATTTCAACCTCATAAAAGATATCCTTGATAAATTTTAACGGATATTTTCTCTTCGAAAACATATCCGTTAATAAATCACATTCTTCATAGAATAATTCCAACGTACTGCACATTCTTGCCGCCCTAACAAACTGTCCCTTGACTACAGCTTTCTTCTGTTTGACAGGGTGATGGCTAGAAAAATGCAAGAATGAATTACAGTACGTTGGCTTTCTATGTATCCTTGAAGTAAACAAACAAAATTGGAAATCCTTAGTTAATTTAACATCCAAGTAATCAATACTTGATGTTGAAAAATTGTAGGTAAATTTCAAAAATTCTGAAGTGTTATTAAGAGTAGTCACAAACGTGTCAGCCATTGTCTTATTACCTTCAAATAAAATAAAGATATCATCTAGGTATCGTGTATAAAATCTTATAGGTGGTGTAAGTTCTGTTGACGAGAAAACAAAATGTTTCTCCCAATAACTCATGTAAAAATTTGCTACTGCTGCCCCACAAGGAGAGCCCATGGCTACTCCTTGTTTTTGCAGAAAATATTTTTTGTCGAACATAAAATAGTTCGAAGATAACACGATATCTAGCAATTCAGTAATAACATCCATCTCATTTTTTGGGGCACCTAGTTCACCCAATAAGAGAGCTATCCATTCAAGAGCCTCGTGATGGGGGATCGAGGTATACAAATCAACGACATCAACGGTGAGGAAATTAACCTCGCCGTTGAAGGGTTGAATATTGATAGCTTTCAAGAAGGACCATGAATCCTTACATATTACAGGAAAGTGTACAAGATATTTGGTCAACAGTTTGTCAACTAACTTGGCACAAGAATAAGTCATTGAGGACCTTCCGTCAATTAAGGCTCTCATTGGTGGATTTGCCAGATCTTTATGTACCTTTGGTATGCCGAACATAACAGGTATTTTTGGGAGTGTCATATCAATAAAATTGTAGATGTCCAAATCAATTTTACCTTCGAGAAATAAATCACGAAAGTACCCTCTCATTCTGTTATGTGCCCCTTGGATTTCATTAAGGGAAGCTTCGGCATATGCTGGTGACTCCAAAATAGAATACATTTTATTTGTATATACATATTCGTCAAATATCACAAGGCCACCCTCCTTATCAGGTTTAAGAAGCCTAACTGACATATTACAAAGATTGTCGAGCATTTGAAGTTGTGCTTTTGTAGTGTTAAAGTTATAATGTGAACTCCTTGTTGACCTGTCATTAAGTAAGTGTTTCAAATCAACCTCACAAGCCTGTTCAAATAACAGTAAAGCAGGATGTAGTGGTGGGTTGAAAACACTGGGGAGTTTCAAGGAATGAGAAAGTTCTAAACGATCAGGCTCACTATTAAAGTACAACTTCAAATTAAGTTTTCTAACAAAACACTTTAAGTTTATCAATTCCTTTGATACATCCCCAAATCTACTAGGTACAAAAGTGTACCCGTACGCTAACATTTCTATAAGTTCTTCAGGTAGATTGAAATCAGTAAAATTATAAATTTTAAAGTCACCGTCCCGATTCAACATTATTTTAGGGACATGTTGGAATGAAGAAATATTCTCAAAGGAAGCGTTAACAAAAGGTTCAGTTAGTATCTCTCTGTCATCTGTTGGTCCAACGTCTAAAGTCAGTTCCAGTTCTGTCTCCTGTTGGGGCGTTGTCGTGGATTGCGCTGGCCTAAAAAATTGTTATTACTTTGAAAATTATTGTTGCTTTTGTTATTAGCATTTAGGCCTTTAATTCTACTACTGCGCCTCGGGCCCATATTGGAGTTAATGAGGGGCTCGTCGTCCAGTAAGTCCCCATTGTTGTCATGTAAAGTGCCATTAATTTCATCAGAATTGCCTACAGAATTTATTCCACCTGTAGCTACATCCTTCTGTTCGGAAAAACAAAGCTTAGGGTAGGCATTGTCACTATGGTACGCCTGCCTGTCCCTCATAAGTTTTTTTAACTTTGTTTTGTTTAAGTTTAACCAACATTGCCTCTATGCTGGTTAATGTACGATCATAGTCCACCTTGAATGTTGCAAAATTTAGATCATCCTTCAATTGTTTGTCCAATAAATCAATTTCTGTTATCAACTGTTGTACCTGGAGCTCATAATGTTTAATTATAAGTTGAAGCAATTGAATACCCTGTAATTGAAACAGTTCTTTCAGTTCATTAAAAAATAACAGGTTATGAAGTAAACCTGATGGTGCAAATTAATTTCTTAGACCCTTCGGTACCAGACCCTCATGTATACATTGATTAAAATAAGCTGATTCTAATTGTAATTTTTTAAGTTTTAAAACTTTACTATCAAAAAGTTTCAGCTTATCCGAAATTGTAGTCGTGTTGTTTCCTTGAGTATCCGTATTGAGCAAATTTGTAGTTGAAAAAACAAATGCAGCAGTATTGTGCATCCAAGTAGCAATGTTAGTGAAATTGCTTACATTATTAATCATACCTGTAGTTATAGCCTCGCCGTTCATTTGTGCAGCAGTAGGGTGGCCCAAAAGACCATTAGTAACTTTAATAAACGGTCGAGGTCTGCTTGAAGCTACATCAACATAACGTGCACTTGAACCAGGAACTGCATTAGTACTGCCAACATTTAAAGTTCTCGGAGCAGCTGGTAGCGGTTGTGCTGCCGGAATATCAACGTCAGTTGAAGTAGCTGAAACAGCGTGTAAAGGAGTGAAGCCTCCTGCTTCTAAACTCATATTGTTATTAACACCAACATCCTTTCTTTCTATCGCGTCTAGTCGGGCTTGAAACCTGTCAAGCTTCTCCGAGAGAGACGCTAAAATCGTAACAAGATTGGTTGCGGAATCCGGGTTTTCAACCGCATGTCCTTCACTCATTGAAGTAGAAAAAATGTGTGGAGTGCTGGGGCTGTCAGGTCGTTCCGTGGCCATCAAACAAACCGGTGCGAATGCCAAAGGTAACAAACTGGATACAAAAACAAAAATGCCACGGAAACCTTACTCCAGCAAACGTAGGAAACAGTAGTAAACTGCTCAATACCAGGAAAAAGTTCTAAACGCAAATTTTATTACTCAACGTTTTCGCCTTGCTAAAAAGCCTGGCTTCATCAGAGAACATATGAGGTAAAAACAAAGTACAATTTTTATACCTCATTAAAGGAAGTGATGTCAGTGAAAATAAGTTCCAAGCTGTTTCAGTGTCATAACACGTATTAAATTGCACTTACAAGAGATAATTAAAAAGGCAATGTATTATTTAAATACGAAGTAAGATAAAATAAGGTTCTTTAAAAACAAGTATGAAACATGAGGTCAGTCAGCAGTTACACCTTCAAAACTAAATAAATGCAATGAAATATTATCTTTAAAATACTAAACTGATGTAAAAAACACAAATAGTATATAACAACTACTATTAGTAAAGTTGGTAATGTGAATCAACTGAAAATGTAAATGCAGTGTGTGACACACACTGCACTTGCTAAAAGTACCATTAATATTAATGCTTAATATAAAATAAATAAATAACTAGTAGTGAATGATGAACCAATCTACTCTTATGCAATAATAAAAGCGTCAAGAAGGTGGTATATGATTAAACCCTACAATATTAAACATTAGAATACTGTTAAGGAATCAGTATTCAATAAAAGGGTGTTATAGTAAATGCAAGATCTAATTCGAACAGATTAACGTAAGTAACTTCTTAATTTCAAGACTGGTAAAATGTTACAACTCTCATTTAGTCCGGGAAAATGGAATGCAACTGTCCTAAATTGCCATTCTAGCTCCAGAATTTCTAATAGTAATGTAGTGGGACCCCCTCTAATGGATTGTTTAATTTGATCGATTGCCATGTATGAAAAGCTGTGCCCTTGATGGTCAATTATATGTCTAGCTAGAGCATTATTCTCGTTTCTGTTGTTAATAGCATAAATATGTTCATACATGCGATCGTGTAATCTACGGTCCGTCTTTCCAATATAGAAAGACGGACAGCAGTCGCAAAGGGCAACATACACTACAGACTTACTTTCACAGTTAAGGGGCTTCCTGATGTTATACTTCCTTCCCCTCACTGTGAACGTCTGACCAGACTTAGTTTTGTAACATCTGTTACAAAAACCACATGGGTACATACCCAATTTTTTGTTGTAAAATTTACCTGAGAGGTCCCTCTGTAATAACTCCTTCAAGTTCTTACTCCTTTTAAAAACAAATTTAGGAAAATGTCCAAATTTCTTAATTAAGTTGGGGTTACTTAAAATAAAGTCCCAGTTCTTCCGAATAATTGCTATTATTTTACCAGAATCAAAACTGTATGTGGTCACGTAACTAAGCGTTACATCAAGAAAATTACTTTTTTCCACATTTGAATCATCAATCACTAAAAGATCTTCATTAGCAAGTAGTAATGAGTAATAGCAAGTAGTGCATAACCTGTTATTTTTTAATGAACTGAAAGAACTGTTTCAATTACAGGGTATTCAATTGCTTCAACTTATAATTAAACATTATGAGCTCCAGGTACAACAGTTGATAACAGAAATTGATTTATTGGACAAACAATTGAAGGATGATCTAAATTTTGCAACATTCAAGGTGGACTATGATCGTACATTAACCAGCATAGAGGCAATGTTGGTTAAACTTAAACAAAACAAAGTTAAAAAACTTATGAGGGACAGGCAGGCGTACCATAGTGACAATGCCTACCCTAAGCTTTGTTTTTCCGAACAGAAGGATGTAGCTACAGGTGGAATAAATTCTGTAGGCAATTCTGATGAAATTAATGACACTTTACATGACAACAATGGGGACTTACTGGACGACGAGCCCCTCATTAACTCCAATATGGGCCCGAGGCCCAGTAGTAGAATTAAAGGCCTAAATGCTAATAACAAAAGCAACAATAATTTTCAAAGTAATAACAATTTTTTAGGCCAGCGCAATCCACGACAACGCCCCAACAGGAGACAGAACTGGAACTGACTTTAGACGTTGGACCAACAGATGACAGAGAGATACTAACTGAACCTTTTGTTAACGCTTCCTTTGAGAATATTTCTTCATTCCAACATGTCCCTAAAATAATGTTGAGTCGGGACGGTGACTTTAAAATTTATAATTTTACTGATTTCAATCTACCTGAAGAACTTATAGAAATGTTAGCGTACGGGTACACTTTTGTACCTAGTAGATTTGGGGACGTATCAAAGGAATTGATAAACTTAAAGTGTTTTGTTAGAAAACTTAATTTGAAGTTGTACTTTAATAGTGAGCCTGATCGTTTAGAACTTTCTCATTCCTTGAAACTCCCCAGTGTTTTCAACCCACCACTACATCCTGCTTTACTGTTATTTGAACAGGCTTGTGAGGTTGATTTGAGACACTTACTTAATGACAGGTCAACAAGGAGTTCACATTATAACTTTAACACTACAAAAGCACAACTTCAAATGCTCGACAATCTTTGTAATATGTCAGTTAGGCTTCTTAAACCTGATAAGGGGGGTGGCCTTGTGATATTTGACGAATATGTATATACAAAGAAAATGTATTCTATTTTGGAGTCACCAGCATATGCCGAAGCTTCCCTTAATGAAATCCAAGGGGCACATAACAGAATGAGAGGGTACTTTCGTGATTTATTTCTCGAAGGTAAAATTGATTTGGACATCTACAATTTTATTGATATGACACTCCTGAAAATACCTGTTATGTTCGGCATACCAAAGGTACATAAAGATCTGGCAAATCCACCAATGAGAGCCTTAATTGACGGAAGGTCCTCAATGACTTATTCTTGTGCCAAGTTAGTTGACAAACTGTTGACCAAATATCTTGTACACTTTCCTGTAATATGTAAGGATTCATGGTCCTTCTTGGAAGCTATCAATATTCAACCCTTCAACGGCGAGGTTAATTTCCTCACCGTTGATGTCGTTGATTTGTATACCTCGATCCCCCATCACGAGGCTCTTGAATGGATAGCTCTCTTATTGGGTGAACTAGGTGCCCCAAAAAATGAGATGGATGTTATTACTGAATTGCTAGATATCGTGTTATCTTCGAACTATTTTATGTTCGACAAAAAATATTTTCTGCAAAAACAAGGAGTAGCCATGGGCTCTCCTTGTGGGGCAGCAGTAGCAAATTTTTACATGAGTTATTGGGAGAAACATTTTGTTTTCTCGTCAACAGAACTTACATCACTTATAAGATTTTATACACGATACCTAGATGATATCTTTATTTTATTTGAAGGTAATAAGACAATGGCTGACACGTTTGTGACTACTCTTAATAACACTTCAGAATTTTTGAAATTTACCTACAATTTTTCAACATCAAGTATTGATTACTTGGATGTTAAATTAACTAAGGATTTCCAATTTTGTTTGTTTACTTCAAGGATACATAGAAAGCCAACGTACTGTAATTCATTCTTGCATTTTTCTAGCCATCACCCTGTCAAACAGAAGAAAGCTGTAGTCAAGGGACAGTTTGTTAGGGCGGCAAGAATGTGCAGTACATTGGAATTATTCTATGAAGAATGTGATTTATTAACGGATATGTTTTCGAAGAGAAAATATCCGTTAAAATTTATCAAGGATATCTTTTATGAGGTTGAAATAAAGAGAAGTAATGGTTTCTTTAAGCCCATCTTGTCTGGGGTGAACCTAGATAATGATTTAAACACTAATGTTTCATTACTACTTGCTAATGAAGATCTTTTAGTGATTGATGATTCAAATGTGGAAAAAAGTAATTTTCTTGATGTAACGCTTAGTTACGTGACCACATACAGTTTTGATTCTGGTAAAATAATAGCAATTATTCGGAAGAACTGGGACTTTATTTTAAGTAACCCCAACTTAATTAAGAAATTTGGACATTTTCCTAAATTTGTTTTTAAAAGGAGTAAGAACTTGAAGGAGTTATTACAGAGGGACCTCTCAGGTAAATTTTACAACAAAAAATTGGGTATGTACCCATGTGGTTTTTGTAACAGATGTTACAAAACTAAGTCTGGTCAGACGTTCACAGTGAGGGGAAGGAAGTATAACATCAGGAAGCCCCTTAACTGTGAAAGTAAGTCTGTAGTGTATGTTGCCCTTTGCGACTGCTGTCCGTCTTTCTATATTGGAAAGACGGACCGTAGATTACGCGATCGCATGTATGAACATATTTATGCTATTAACAACAGAAACGAGAATAATGCTCTAGCTAGACATATAATTGACCATCAAGGGCACAGCTTTTCATACATGGCAATCGATCAAATTAAACAATCCATTAGAGGGGGTCCCACTACATTACTATTAGAAATTCTGGAGCTAGAATGGCAATTTAGGACAGATGCATTCCATTTTCCCGGACTAAATGAGAGTTGTAACATTTTACCAGTCTTGAAATTAAGAAGTTACTTACGTTAATCTGTTCAATTAGATCTTGCATTTACTATAACACCCTTTTATTGAATACTGATTCCTTAACAGTATTCTAATGTTTAATATTGTAGGGTTTAATCATATACCACCTTCTTGACGCTTTTATTATTGCATAAGAGTAGATTGGTTCATCATTCATTACTAGTTATTTATTTATTTTATATTAAGCATTAATATTAATGGTACTTTTAGCAAGTGCAGTGTGTGTCACACACTGCATTTACATTTTCAGTTGATTCACATTACCAACTTTACTAATAGTAGTTGTTATATACTATTTGTGTTTTTTACATCAGTTTAGTATTTTAAAGATAATATTTCATTGCATTTATTTAGTTTTGAAGGTGTAACTGCTGACTGACCTCATGTTTCATACTTGTTTTTAAAGAACCTTATTTTATCTTACTTCGTATTTAAATAATACATTGCCTTTTTAATTATCTCTTGTAAGTGTAATTTAATACGTGTTATGACACTGAAACAGCTTGGAACTTATTTTCACTGACATCACTTCCTTTAATGAGGTATAAAAATTGTACTTTGTTTTTACCTCATATGTTCTCTGATGAAGCCAGGCTTTTTAGCAAGGCGAAAACGTTGAGTAATAAAATTTGCGTTTAGAACTTTTTCCTGGTATTGAGCAGTTTACTACTGTTTCCTACGTTTGCTGGAGTAAGGTTTCCGTGGCATTTTTGTAAATTCACATGTTCAGTTATTCCCAAGTTTGTCTCTTGTAACATAGCTATTTGCACTCTACATTTTTAATATAGCTCAATATTTTTTCTTTTTTGTATTTATCTGTGAGACCATTGCTATTTAAAGACATTACAGAAAGCATCATTATATTAGAAAGTTATTGTTCCCACCTTTATATGTATAACACCTTTTTGTTAAATGTCTAATTCCAAGTTTTGTTTTACATGCATACACTATTTGGCAGGTTGAACTTTTTTTTCTAGTTGTTTCTTGTCATATCCATTTGAGCCTATGTCATATCTTAAAAACTGTTTGTTTTATTGAAAGCCCTCAAGAAAACAATACCCTCCTTAAACCTGATTAATTTAATACTAACACACAAAACTATGTACATTTTCAAATATTGAAGTTTTACCCTATTAATAGGAACAAATGTCCCAAACTGACAGCCACACTTGCAGTTATCCAATGCTAAGATACATTGTGCAGCCTGTGCTTCTACTAAGTGCTAACTGGTTTTTCTCTTATCTTTATAGCTCTCCCAGCTGGGAAACCCCCCTGAATGCTTTCAGAGAACATTATCTCCTAGCCCGTTTCTCTTTTTTTTTTCTCCTAGCCAATCACTCTTCACCAGACTGTAACAAATTTCTCTTTATCAGATCATCTCCATGGAGACATGAGTACCAGACAGCAAATTTCTCATTACCAAATTGTCCCCTTGGAGACATGAGAACCAGACAGTCAATTTCTCTTTATCAGATTGTTTCTATCGCAGCATGAGGGCCAGATACAGAATTGCTACTAAGCATACATTCATTTGCTAGAAAAAGACTCACAATATTCAATATTCTTTTTCATTTATTTGCTTTCTCTTAAAACTTGTTACCAAATCAATCTAAGGTCCTTAATCCAATCATTCCCTCATGTAAGAGTGAGAAAAAGCACATTAAGTTTTCTTTTGTCATGCTCTTTTAACCAGATAGGCTTTTTTATACTGCAGTGCCTGCATTTTTTAAAACTGAGCAAGAAGATAGAGAGAAGGGAGAAAGAAAGGGAAAAAAGAACAGCAGCACCTATTTACACTTTCCATTGCACTTAAAATAACTGAGAAAACTTTTACTTTATAGCATGCAAAGAAAAATATACACCAGAAAAATAATACTCTTAAAACTTTACTTACACTTACCTTTGTCCTCTCTCTTCTCCTCCCCAAAGCACTTTTCTGAAAATTAATGACATGAAGTAGGGCATATTCTTTAGAGACATGCACAGCTGGTGGGAGGTTGGCATACTGGTTAAGGTATTTACCTTACAAACACAAGATGCAAGGTTTCATTCTTACATGGAGTAATTGGGTAGGCTCAAAATGGCCCCAAAGGGCAGTTAGCCTAGTACTAATCTATGAACAAGTCCAACAATTTTTGAAATAGTCCAATATTTCCAGATTTCCTTGTTCTGTCATATTTCACAAATATAACTATTGCATTGCAATCCCACATTAAGTTACTCATTTTATTATTGATCATCTCGATCTCTAAAATCCTGTCTATACTTCATTTCCAATGTAGTCTTGATTCTTCTTGTCAACTCTTATGCTCCCTTCCTTCTCTCCAATATTTTCCTTTGAAATATTGGAAAAGGTTTTACAGGTACAGTCCTTCTGTGGTCTTTACTACCAGAAGAACAAGAAGTAGAATCTCCTTCTGTTTCACAGCTCACTTTTTGTTGGACAAACGTTTGTATTTTCTCCTTAGCATGTACTTCATCAAAAAATTATTTTTTCCCTCCAGGGAAGAATACATTGAAGAGAGCTGGGTACAGCAGTTTGACTCTCACACCCGCATCTCCAGATTCCCCGAATAGTGGAACAAATCTATTCCTCTTCTGCCTGGTGTACAATGAGTAATCATTCTCCACAAACACTCTGCTGTCTCCCACTTTTAGTATGTGTCCTTCTGCCACAGTTTTGTCAGAATCAACTCCTTCTGCTGGTAGGATTCCATGTTTACTATTAAAGGTCTAGGTTGATTTCTCATAGCCAGATTTGCAGCATACATACAATGTGTCCTTTCAACTACCAACTCCTCATGTGGAAAACTAGTCCAGTTGCTTATTTATGCATTTATAACATTAATGCCTCCTGTTCCTTCCAGCTTCTCTGGTATAGTTGAAAATCTCAAGTTTTCCCTATGTGCTCTGTCATATAATTCTATTATTTTTTGAAACATCTGTTTCTGTGCAGTCTCATATTCAGCCTGCTTTTCTTCATTTCAACCTCTGTTTTTTGCAGCTTTATCACCTAATCTAAATATCTGTTTACATCTTCTTCATTTTTTCCAGCCTTTTGTTATTTGTGTTGATATACTCCATCAGCATTTTGTTTATTTTTAACCAGGTCTGTGTGCAGGTATCATATATCTTCTTTTAAGTTACTGGAAGTCATCTCTGGAGGTTGCATTGCTTTTTGCTGAACTGCTGCAGAACTTTCCCGTCAGTGTTTTCCTCACTTTTTGTAGCTGATTTTTTTCAGGTGCTCTGTATTTCTTTTTTCCTGGCATCTAGGCAGTACACCTACTATCCAGTTATTGAAATTTACCCATAAACACAAATGTCTACTGGCCTTCTTTGGTGAATTTCTGATTTCACACTGGGAGAGCTAGAGTCAAACTGATATTCAATGTGCAGCCATCTTGGAAGTCACCACAGGTAGGTTCTGATCCAAAGTTGTATTGTTCTCTTAGGCCTCTGCAGTATGCAAAGGAGCATTATTTTTTTGGGGGGAGGGTGGAAAAGGTTGTTTTATGGATATAATTCCATAGCAGTGCTAGGTAATTATGGAGTGATGTACTCATATTAATGGCAAAATTGCTAGCTCTTGTGACAACAATATGATCAGCATAAATTATGCAGTTTAGATTTGGGAGGTCCCAAGGCAGGTCACTTATGAAAAGTGAGAAAAGAAGAGGTCCTAAGACAGTCCCCCCTGGGAAACTCCTGAATTGACTGTAGCCACATTAGTATTTAAGCTGCAGGCTGCAACTTTAAAAATTTTGTTAGCTGGGCAGTCTGAGAACTAGCTACAGACTTCAGATAAGAAGCTGCATTTCCTTATTTTTTTGTAGAAGCAAGAGATGATTAACAGCCTCAAATTCCCTTTTTAGGTCAACAAGCATATAAAGAATGTATGTACTCACTATAACATCCCCAGGGTGGCACAGTGTTAGCATTGTTGCCTCACAGCAAAAGACTCTCTGGTTTGATTCTAAGCTAGGGTTCCTTCTGTGCAGAGTCTGCATGTCCTCCCTGCATTTCTGTGAGTTTCTTCCCATATTCCAAAAACCTACATCTAGAGCATTTCTCCCCAGGCTTCTGCTGAAAATGGACTCTGTCCCAGTTGCACTTTCCCAGTAAACAAATGTTAAAAAAATAAATAAAATTCCATCTGTATTGTCCATTATCATTCTTCCCCAACAATTGGGTTCGAATCTGACTTGGCCACTTTTTACAGCTCATGGATACTGGAAACTTTTGAGTTCCTCCCTTACCCATAATGCTCTAGTCCCCTACCATAACACAAATCTTGTTTGCTGGCCTTATAGCTTCATAGAAAAACAGAAACACTAAAATGAAAAACAATACCTGCAGCTCAAAGGCAGGAACATTGGTCCCCTTATTATCTTCTCATTCTTCCAGAAGTCAGAAACCAAAAGGTAGAGGGTTGGAGGGAGAGGAGTTGAGGAAGAATGAAAATAACAACACAGATGGAATGTTATGGTGAGTACATAACTTCTTTATGTGACGTTTTTATTCATTCCTCAACAACTGGGACAGAGTCCCTCCTAAATCCTGGGAGGATTCTAAGGAAGGATATTCCTGAGATCTGTTGAGCCAAAGGCTGCTCTTTCCCTTGAGAGTCGATTCAATTTGTAATGAGTAATAAAGGTATGAGGATTAGCCCAAGTTGCAGCTGCACAGATATCAACCATGGAAGACCTGGATAAAAATACTAATGAAGTTGCCATAGACCTGACTGAATGATCTCTTAAATGTATTGACAAAGACAAACCCAATTTGTTCTAAATAAAGGAAATGCAATCAGTTAACCATTTGGCTAAAGTTACTTTGGTAACTGGCTTACCCAATTTCAACTCCACAAAGGAAACAGATAATTGATCTGTTTTTCTGAAATTATTTGTTCTATGCAAATAGAAACAGCTGTCTGTGAACATCTGACAAATGTAATATGCATTTTTCTGTGTTCATGAAATTTGGAAAGAAAAATGGAAGATTAATAGATTGATTGATGTTGGATTCTGCCACCACGTTAGGAAGAACGGATGGGTTAGTTCATAATGCTACCCTATCTTTATGGAAAATTAAATAAGGAGGCTTAGAAGATAAAGCTTGAAGTTCAGAGACTCTTCGAGCAAAGGTTATAGATACTAAAAAGATAGTTTTCCCAAGTTAAAATATTAGTTCACACTTTGCAGATGGTTAAAATGGAGATTGAGTCAAAACTTGTAAAACTAAATTCAAATCCCATGGCAGAGTTGGATCTTTAAAAGTGGGTCTAAGAAGAAAAGTTCCCCTTATAAAGGTCTTACAAAGTTTTGAAGAAGCTAAGGAGGAATTATTTATCCTATGCGGAAATTAGAAATGGCAGCTAGTTGAACTTTAACAGTAAATGAGGTAGCCCCTTCATGAAAAATTGCAACCAAAAACTGAAGAACTTTAGGTACTGCTGCTGAAAAAGGATCATTGTCTCTTTTTTGTGCCCAAAAGGCAAATCTTTTCCATTTACTCTGTAAATTTACTTAGTAGAAGCTTTATGGGAAGACAAAAGAATGCAACATACAGGGGAGGACAGTCTTGGTTGTCTGGCTATTAATGGACGTGGAGAAACCATGCTGTCATTTTTAGGCATGAAATATTCGGGTGAATCAAGCCTGTTTGATAAGACAGCAGGTCTAGAACTGGATCCAGAGTCCATGATGGGTGAACTAAATGAGGCCAAAAAAAGGGGAACCAGATCTGATGAGGCCAATAGGGTGTAATGAGGATGAATGTGCTCTTCAATTGAGATGCTTTCTGGAGAAACTTGGGGATTAGAGGAGTTGGAGGGTAAGCATAAAGAAGGCCTGGGGGCCAATCATGGAAGAGAGTGTCTCTCGGTGATTCCCGGGGGGGGGGCAGAGCAAAGAACCTGCTGCACTTGTTGTTGAGTGAGGATGCAAAGAGGTCAGAGTAAGGTTGGCCCATTGGTGGAATATCTTTTCTGTAACTTTCAGGTTGAGAGACCACTCATGAGGCAATAAAATGGACCTGCTCAACTTGTCAGCTATCACAATGGATTTCCGCAGAATGTGCATTGCTATCAGAAATTGATTGGATGAGATCTCCCATTGCCATACTCTCAGAGCTTTTCAACAAAGGGGGTAGGATCTTGTTCCTCCTTGTTTGCTGATGTACCATACCACTGACATATTGTCTGTCTGAATCGCAATAGTCCCGGAAGGGAAAAGGTCTTCAAATGCCTGCAAAGCTAGGAGTAGCACTCTCATTTCCAAGACATTGATATGTGCGTTGACCTCTTCAGGGGACCAGGTGCCTTGGACTGTCTTTCCCAAGAAGTGGCCCCCACCCAATTTGGAAGCATCACTATGGCTTTGGGTTGAGGAAGAATGAAGGGATGGCCTTGTAATATTTGATCTGAGCAAAATTACCACAAGAGGTACTTTTTGCATTCTTGAATTATTCTGATTTGCGTGGACATAAATTGCTGCAAAATGGACCACTGAGTTGCTAGGATCCATTGAAGAATTCTCATATGTTATGTTGCTAACAGTACCAGAACTATCACAGCAGACATTGACCCCCAGGCTTGTAGAATCAATCAAGTTGATAGAGAATAATTTTGAACTATCTTTTTGACTTGAAATCGAATAGTTTGTAAAGGAAAGGTAGGCTGTCACTGATACCATATTGAACAAGGCCCCTGTTAACTCTAATGTCTGAGATGGTTCTAGCAGAGATTTGTTATGACTGATGGTAATTCCTAGATGAGAGTAAAGCTGGAGTACATACTCTTATGCTTTTATCAGAAGATGCCTGGTTGGACCAGTTATGAGCCAGTTGTCCAAGTACGGAAACACCCAGAATCCATGCAGTCTTAAGTAAGCTCCTACTGCTGTCATGCATTTGATGAACACCCTGGGGGCTGTGGTGAGGCCAAAGGGCAGGAGTCTGAATTGATAATGACTGGCTCCCAGCCAGAAGTGAAGGTATCTCCTGGATCATCTGTTCATTTTTATGTGATAGTACGCATCCTGAAGATCTATTGAGCACATCCAGTTGTCCTTGTGCAGGAAGGGCAAAATGGACTGAACTATGACCATCCAGAACTTTGTATACTGAACTGATTTGTTCACATTGCTGAGATCCAAAATTGGCCTTCAGTCTCCTGTTGTCTTTCGCACTAAAAAGAATCTTGAGTAAGTTTCAGACTCTTTCTCATCTTGGGGGAGGACCTCTTGGATGACTCTTTTTTCTAGCAGCTTTTTTATTTCTAGAGCTGCTGATTTCCTCTGACTGGGTGTAACACTGGGAATTTTGTTTACTGTTGAAGGGGGTAGGGAAAAGGGTATTGTATAACCTTTGGAAATAATCCACTGCACCCATCTATCTTTTGTAATGTCTATCCAGGCTCTCTGGGGTAGGGATAGATGACCCCAGACTGCCTCTAGAGGTGGACAACCAGCCTCCTTTCAAGAGTGCTGGTAGGGTCTGTCAGAAAAAGTATCTCTGGACCCCTGGTTATGCGTGCCTCCTCTGCCACGTGGGTGGCAACTTCCATTAGAGTTTCCCCCTCTGCCCCTGGGGTTCTATCTCCACACGGATCATGGAAAGGAACTTGGGACTTTCTGAACCACATCTTTTGACCACCTTTATTGATTCCTACTGAAGGTCCTTTGAGGAGTCAAAAAACATTAACCCACTGCAGACAGGGTTTTACCATCTTGCTCACACCTGCAGAGTGTGTCTTTAAATTTAGGGCCAAAAAGAGAACTTCCGTCAAATGGAGCATTTATGAATGAGGACTTTAAGGGCTCCACAAAATCAGACAGGTACATCCAAGCATGTCTCCTAATGGAAATGGCTGAACCTGCCTCCCTTGAGGTACATTCAGCTGCATGTGAAATGAGCCTCATAGATGAATTTGAGATGGATAGTAGGGCAGCCAACTGTTATGCAACAGAGCTCTGTGCCCCAGAAGTAATGGTCTCCAAGAGGGATTTGGAAAGTTCTTTAATCAAGTCCCTCTGAAGTATGCCAAATAATTCCGTGACCTAAGTGCAACGGTCACTGAAGCATATACATGCTTCCCAAAGCTGTCCAAAGCCCTGGACTCCTTGTTGGGGGATGGAGGGATGAAATCCGTTCTGTGAGATCCTTTTTTGTGACCACCAGTATCACCATGGCATCCACTGGTACTCCTTTGCTCCAGAATTCTCTTCCTTTTGGTGATGCCAGGATTCCATCTGGTGTCTTGGGGATATGCTCAACAGCATGGTTCCTTCCATGCCTGCCTAGAGATCAAATCAATTAGCTTATTGGTGGGTGGAGTCATCCAGGAGGTAGATAGGCTAGACCCAAAGGCTTCCAGGAATACTGATTCCTCTTGGGAAGGGTTATCAGTAGACCAACCACCCCTTTGCTTGAGGATCTCCAGGATGTCTACAAAAGAGACATCATCAGGTGGTGATCTTGGGGACCCTTCCACCCTCATCAAAATCAGTATATTCTGTGACTGACCCTTGAAGAGTGTCTAAGTGCCTCCTCTTGCACTTTCATTTCCTAGGGACTTCTTTGGTGGGATGTTGCAGAGAAGTATTAGAAGATATACGTATATTCTGCTGGGTAGACCAGAGACTTTGAGCTGGATGTCCCTGTGGAGTAGAGTGTTGAGGCACAAGGCACAAAGACATATTGGATTCAGAAGGAAGGTCCAAGGGGGTGGAATCATCCATCCTCTAGAAGCAGAGAACACTCTCTCTACCAGCTCAAAGGCAAAATGCTTCAGAGAGAAGGAGGCTAATGAAGCCAAGAAGACATGCTTTCAAACCATTAGCACTCTCTGACCCAAAGGCAACCCACCAAAGGCAGAGGTCAGAGCTGAGCTGTCCACTGTCAAGGATCTGAAGGTAGAGATGGCACAGACAAATTTGGAGACATCTTTCACACTTCCAACTCAGCAACAATGCTACGGCTCTGAGAGACATCTGACTCTAACACACTCAGAGCTCATCCACTCAGAGAAGGGACTGGAGTTGAAGGTCCAACAGTTTTCGGATCTGATGCAGATGATCCAGGAAAACTCAGATCCAAGGGCTCTGAAGCCAAAGGTCAGATCAGAGAAGGAGCCAAGATGGGTGTAGTAGTACTAGAAGAGTCTCCAGACCTGTAGGGTTAGGAACCAGAACTCCCATCTGTATCTCTGTTGAGAGAAACTTCCACATCATTCTGTCCACATCTGCTTCCATCAGGCTCCTGGAAGAATGAGAAGGAAAAGGCTACTGAAGGGGACCTATAATGGAGGCATCTCTCCAAGAAGAGAAATGGCAGCCAGTAGGGAACAGGGTCTAGACAGGATGCATACTGAGTCCAAGGGAGCTGTTTCAGCTCAGAAAGTATCGGATCTGATGAAGCAGTTTGGGTATATGAGACAGATAGATCCAAGGATATAGTCTTCGGATCTGACCGTTTTAGAATTTTGCAGCCTGGCTCCGTGATCAGATCAGAAGATGGAGTGGAGGATCCAGAAGGGTCTGATGGACACTTTCTGGACTCCTTTTTGTCTGGTTTGGAGGTTTGAGCTCCAGATAAAGATGCAGGAAAGGTTGTGGGCAGAAGACCTTTCAAAATCAGCATAATTTTCAGATCGGTTAAGGCCCATGGATTGAAAGCTTTACAAATATTGCACTACACCTTTTAGTTTGCTGGCTCTAAACAATAAACACAAAAATCATGAGCATATGACAGAGGGATCTTATGCCTACAGTCTCTGCACTTTTTAAACCCTGAAGGTTTTTCAGCCATACTAAAAAAAGCTGTTTAATACTATCTATATATAACTTTTTTTTTTTTTAAATAATTAAAGAAGTTACCACAAGAGTATAGGTGAAATAGAGGAATAACCAACAATGGTAAGTTAATTTACACTAAGTAAGTTTAGGATAAGGGAAGAATAAAATGGCTATAAATAAAAAACAGATAAAAATAGAGATAGAGATAATCCGTTTAGTTATCTGAGAAGAAATCACTCTAAAGCTTGAGAGCTAACAGAGACCACGTCCATACGTGAAGGGGGCAAATGAGATCTGAGGTATGGTAGTGGACGAGAGCATTATGGGTAAAGGAGGAGCGCAAGAGTTTTCAGTATCCCCAAGCTGTAAAAAGTGTCTGAGTTGGATCCGAGGGTCGGATCTGAACCCAATTGTTGAGGAATGAATGAAAATTGACAACATCAGATCTCCTGTTAACTGACCTTTTTCATATTATTTAGTATATCATTTGCTGAAAACAGGTGCTGTGTATTGTCTATATGGGGATGTTGCATGTTTGGATATATTCAAATATCTGTTTCTAAATGAGTTTTTGCAGTAGCTTTGTTAGTGGTTCTATCTTGGCAACTGGGACAAAGTAATTTGCCAACTTAGGAGTTGGCAATTTTAATACTGGATGAATGATTACATGTTTAAATAGCATTGGAACTGTTTTTTGGACAGGGATAAATTGTAAAAATATGTCAGAGTTTATAAAGCAATTTCCATGCAGGATGCACCCCTGCACATTCTCTTTAGAAGAAAATTCCTTGAATACATTGTGCAAAGCAAGCAGCCACAATGTTAGATGTAGCGCATGCAGATAACTAACTGAGCACTGCCAGTCAGGAAATGAGCATTTTATTTGTAGCATACTTGTCTGAATAGTGTAAGACTGGACGTCGTATAGCAGGCTCACTGTTCCTGCCAGGCCGACTCATGACATACCTATCTGCATTTAATGTGGTACACACTGTGCTACAAAGTTATTGCCCTTGTCAGACCTCTACTCTGGAACTGCAATGCTCGTCCTCACTTCTAGTATAGTACTCCAAAATATGATGAAAGAAGAACTCCCTGGTATCAGTAATTAATTTCCTCACTCTCTCCTAGTGTGCACAGTCTGTAGAGTTTTAAATTAGTCGTGACCTGTAAAAATCATAATAAAACATTTTCAGTTTCACTTTTGAGAGCAGTGATGATTTAATACTTGTTTCAGGGGTGGGGATGTGTGATTGATGCTGGTTGATGATTACATTCAATGATCAAGCTCTTTTGAGTGAATACTTTAAGATGTAAGACTTACTGTTCTTCTAGATAACCATTTGAGTGAATTTTGATAGCTAACTGGTTGTATTCTAGTAGGGTTGCCAGACGTCCCTATTTGAGCAGGACTGTCCCGAGATCAACAGCCCAGTCCCGAGTCCTGTACCCCTGGGTAAAATACCAGAAAAACAGCCTCTGCTTTGTGATTTTTGATTGTCTCATGTAACAGCATATGGGCCAATCATAAATAGTAAAGCGGAACCAATTTTGTTCAAGTGAAACACCGGGATGTTCTGCATTAAACAGAAGAGGCTCTGCTGTGTGATTTTTTGATTGGCTCGTATACCGGCATACGAGCCAATCAAAAATCACAAAGTGGAGCTACTTCTGTTTAATGCAGAACTGACTGCTGTTCCTCATAAAATACATTTTTTTTGTCTTCGCTTAACGTGAAGGACCTTTTTTGTGTCCCTCCCTCCCACTTTAGAAATCTGGCAACCCTGTATTCTAGTAACACTAAGCTCTACCATTAGTACATGTTTCAGGAAAGGTTGCAGAATCCTCTTAAGACATTAATAATAAAAGGATCATCATGCTAATCCATTTGATGGGTACAGTGCTGGTTATGACTGTGACACTCCAAATATGAATGCTTTAATAATTATATATGTACACATTATATCCTTTTAAGGCATTCTCTGATAATTTTGTCTGGGCCAGGGCACTGCTCCTGCACCTTAATGTCTTTGCTCATGAACATTGTGAGCGTTCTTCTAAATGGTACTTGTGCCCTATGTTTAGTACACACTCACTAAGTTAGCATGATTCATAGACTTGAACTGCACCAATGCCACCCTGCCTTAGGCTTATACATGTATAATAATCCTAACTGTACTCCTTGCCCCTAACACTGCCACTACATATTAACATAGAAAAAAACCTTTCCCTGACAGTATCACTATGTAGATAGTGTCTGACATTTAGGAGTCAAGATTACTTCCTATAACTCTGTGTTCTATGACTGATATTTGCATTCAGGAGAAAAATCACAGGTCAGATGTCAGACACACATTTAGAAGCTGGCATGTGAGAACTTATCTATGCATTGCTTTTAGGACAGACAAACTGCAGATCACTGTGCTTTTACATAGATAGTGTTGGGACTTCTCTTAACCACCAGGCCCTGTAAGGTTATGATACCTCAAAAGCAAGGACATAGAGGCGTAGAGAAGTTTCCCTACTCCATATTCGTGGCAGACTGTGATTAATAATTTTTAGTCCCATTTGTGTGACTTGTATAATATTTAGATTAAGAGCAGTACTTCATTTGGAGCTCCCATTTTGGTATCCCTCTTGCAGCACCGTGTGGTTAAATGTGTTAAATTGTCTTACTGAGTTGCTGTGCTCAGCATACATGTGGCCATAATCTCTGAACTGCATATATCTATACCTATATTTATATTTATATCTATATCTATAGCTATATCTATATATCATCTAATTGTGATATGGGGTGGTTGTTTGTCAAAGCTTTTACTTATCACTATTAGCTGGGTGCAATAACATCGTTCAAGGATCACTACTTGAGTTTTGCAAGCTGCATATCTACACTTGTACTGCAGTAAACATTTGCACCTCCTTCATAATTTACATTATGAGTCATATGTTTGTGAATTGTGAACATGCACGCTGTCCCTGTTTGCATATCTGCATACCTACTTGCTACCTGGACTCTTTTAGGTAGTGTAAATTGCTACTCACTGAGTTGCTGGGATGTTTGTGAACTATGTATGGTTCTGGTATGTCATTTTTATTGCATACCAGCCCTACATAATTATGAATACAGACCACGACTGCCTTTTACATGAGGTCAGTTTGTGCTCCCTCCCTCTAAAATGGATAAGTCACTTCAGCACTGCATAAAAAAAGTATGAAGGAATATAAGATGCAACAAAGAAGGATGGAGTTAAATGGCTACAGCCATGTATTTATTACTCAGTTTGATTAATATGTTTTAGTCAGTTTAAGAAATGTGCACAACGTAGGCTTTTCTGAGGGACACAAATGGGAACTAAACCTCTACAAATCTGGTTGCAGTGCCCATATTCTGGCCATATACCAAAAGACATAGCAATGTTGCCTTTATATTCACTGCAGTTTTCCACTAACAGGCCTCAGTGCATCTGCTAACAGAGGCCTGACTAAATAGTCCTATGGCTTTTCCTGGGGCAATCTTAGCCTTGAAGGAGGACCCGCTAAAGAAGCCCTATCAAGTGTAACCTTGATGAGTAGATAGGAAACCACAAATTTGTCCCAGGGTTTCCACCTTTGTCCCTCACTGACAGGGGCAACAGGTGTTGACTGAAGTTTCTTTTTTTGTGGATAAACTCTTGGCTAGGCTTGTAAGGGCCTCAGGGCCATTAGCCTACTAACCTCCTATGATCTTATGATCCTATGATCTCCCCTTTATATCTTTCTTTTGTTACGAATCCTGCCTTCCACCACTGAAGAAGATAACCCCTCTTTCACCAAGCACATTTCTTCTGAATCTGCAATCCAATCTGTCATAAATATCTAATACTTTGATCTGATAAATGCACTCCATCCTTTTCATGCAACTCTGACCATTTAACATTTATCCATGGTTTTGCCACATAAACACTGTCCCCAGCTCAAACCATCATTTTTCCTGTTAAGGAGTTCAATCTATTCATCGTCTTTCCCATTGCATTCAGGGAGATGGCATTACAAAACTTAAGCCTCCGCACTTCTTCTGACCATATTTGCCTTGTCTGAGTTCACAATTCATGTAACTATCATTATCCCAAGCACTGCCTGATACAACTTTCTAAACCCTTTATCTGCATCTGACAGAAATAATTTCCCCAGGTATGTCAAGATTATGTCTTGGTTGCACCATTGTTTTCTGTTTCACTACAGCAATGGCTTCAGATGATGCCATCTCATGGTTGTAATTCTTATCCAGTGGATGAGTCTTTGCTTTCCAAAGAAACCAAGGATGGTACTGTTTTTAATTGGTTGAAGCCTCTGCCTTAGCCTATTTATGCACAACACCCCACCATGTAAACCTTCATTACAGATATGACATAGGATGAAACAGAAAAGGAACAGTAAAAAAATGACTGACCATGTAAGTACAACTTACAAAAATCGATTTCCACGTCCCCAATTTCTTAATCTAAATATGTACTCTCACTCCCCCGGATTTACTAATCTTACATGTAAGACTAGATTAGTCTTACACGGAAGCACCCGTCTAAGAGTATGATGGCAGCGCACCATGCATATTAATGAGGGCGCGCTGCCTCAACTCTAAAGCTTACACGAAGAGTGGACGAGTGTAGGGGGCATGCCGGACTGCCGAGCAGTCCAAAAATCCACACCCCTGCAATGAAGAAACACCGCAATTTCGAGTTACATGAGCGAGTCCGCTCACATGTGCACAATGTAACACTACACTCCCTCATATGTTAAACAACTGACAAAATAAAAAAAAAAAGAATTTTTTTTCTTCCGATATAGCTGCCCGTATTTGCACGGGTTTGTTCATTGCTGAACTACAGTTAGCAGCTTAGACACCAGAAGAGGATAATAAGAAAAATATATGCAAATTAAGCAAAATAGTGATAACGCAGTGGTTAGAGCCTTTGCACAAAGAGGAGGCATTCCTGGTTCGAGTCTCACTACTGCACGTTCCATTTTCTGTTAGAAATCTGTACATAAAAATATTACCTGACATTTTTTATGCATAAGTTTTGTATAAAGCATTGAAATGTTAAATGTAGTAGTGAACAAATTATATATATATGAAGGTGAAATGGTTATGCATTCTGAGGCATGAGTACCCAATTTTAAGCAATATAAAGCACTGCTAAGCATATTTTACTAGTATTGAGCATATTTAAATCTAATTGCGCATAGCTGCGCATCTCATTAACCAGCGCAATGTCTTTGCACGTAGCTGTGCACTGCGCTAACCAGTGCAACCACAACTTATTTGCACATAGCTGCGCACCGCGCTAACCAGCGCAAAGTTGGGCAACATTGGACAATGTTGGGAAATGGTAGGCAAAGTCGGGCAAAGTTGAGTAAAGTCGGTTAAACACGCTCACACCTCCTTTACTGTACCTTAACCAGTCAGGTCTGCCCAGTAGGAAAATAAAAAGCAGTGACAGGGCTCAAACTCAGGAGACTGTGCACTATAGTCACAGTACTTAACCACTAAGCCATGACAGCATTTCATAAGCATGCACTTTCAACAGACACATATCTATCAAAGGAGTTTTAAACATTGCCAACATCAGCTAAGCAGGCGTGCCTACAGCTGAGTTTTTCCAAAACTGGTCAATCACAAATAAGTGCGGGAAATGAGGCATATTTAAGCTCCACAGGTGGGAATACTTGCTATAACTGGTTGTAGCTTCCTTCTGCAGTCAGCGTGGCCGGTGTTGGAGAAGGCACTTGATTTAGAGCGCAACGCTAGGGCATCAAGGAGTCCAAAGTAATGCTTTGGCTCCTTGTCCACAATCATGAGGAAAGACACCTGCGGGGCCAGTACCAGGGTACCCAATATAAAATGGAGGCCTGGAACAGTCTTGCCTGTGATCTCACCAGTGCCACTGGAGTTCCTCGGACTGGTGAGCAGGTCAGGCACCATTATTTTGACCTGAAGCAACATAGGGAGGATCAACTGGACCAGTGTATCCAGGAATCCCGTACAATGCCTAATGCTCCAGTACTGAGTAAGTAGCCATTGTATTAAGTAGTTAAGAATTGCTTTGCTTGTCTATACTATGGATAGGTATGTCTCAATATCACTGCATTTACTTCACAGCTGTAGGTGTCAGGGCTATGAACCAGCAAGCCCATGAAGATAGGCTGCAAAGGCTGCGTCATCAGGCAGGTTAGTAATTATTCTGCATGTACTGCTATATAAAATAAATGAGAGAGCCTTCAAAAAGTCTTTTAACCCAATAAATAAAGGTGTAATAATCCTTTAATAAATGTATGATTCATGGAGTGCGTCTGTGTCATTTTCTTTTATATGTTGTTGTACTGTTGCAGTCTACAAATAGTAGTGTTGTATTAAGCAGTGTCAACCCACACTTGGGTAGGCCCATATAACTTGGATGAAGGGAGTGCCAGTAGCTTGTATGCATATGTACAGCCCTCAACTGTTGGTTCATGGCCAGCATGTACAGGTTAATCTGGCACATGAGTAGCTTGGTATTGTGTTCCCCAGAAATGTTAGCATGCTGCAAGAAATGTAGGGAGCTGTTAACATATAACTGATACTTTCACCTGAACATATCTAGATAATTATATGAAAGTAGATCTGTCAGTGTACCATCATAGCAGTATTGTTTGTGAGCAACTCTCAAAATATGAAAACAAAATAGTGGAATCCAAGTGGTAAGTCCTCCGTTGTTAAGTAAAGATAAATGAACCAAAAAATTATGAACTAACAACAGATGGAGCCAGGCATATACAAGTTCCAAAATCCAGACAAAAACTCACAAGATAAGGCAGTTCAAAATGCACTTCAAATTGCAGGGACAAAGAATCCAAATGTGTACAAAAACGTATAAAATCTCCTTTATTGTAGTCGACAAGAGGTAAGCGCTTTCACTGTTCATCTTCATCAGATCATAGTCTGATGAAGATGAATAGTGAATGCGCTTACCTCTTGTCGACTACAATAAAGGAGATTTTATACGTTTTTGTACACATTTGGATTCTTTGTGCCTGCAATTTGAAGTGCATTTTGAACTGCCTTATCTCGTGAGTTTTTGTCTGGATTTTGGAACTTGTATATGCCTGGCTCCATCCGTTGTTAGTTCATAATTTTTTGGTTCTTTTAACTCTCAAAATATGTTGCAGTAACATCTGCATCTTGGACAGTTTGTATGTAAGATACAGCTCATGTATATAATGATCTAGCAAAATCTAATTGCACAATATAAGGACATTGGGTAGTGTAATAATACATGTAAGGGACATATAACTGCAGTTAATAGGAATGTAGTGAAAACTAGAAGTATATATAAGTTGTTAATTGAGCTATCTTTTCCCACCCTACTGTATGTGCATAAAAATGCAATTCCACACCTCAATTGGTATGTCTAATCTCAAAACATTTGTTGAGACATATGTCCTACTGGTTTATAAATATTTGCATTAATTTCTATGCATCTGCCCTGTTAAAATACCACATTATTGGTGGCCTGTTGCCATCAATTCAACCTGCATGCTGTTGTAATGTCCACTGTTTGTCTTTTTGGCTTTTCCCGGTAAGGGGTCGCCACAGCGGAACTCCGGTCCGATAATGATTGGCAGTAGATTTTTATGGTGCCGAGTTGCCAGCCTGATGCCCAACCTTCAGCGAAGGCATGCCCATTCACTCATGTCTTTCGGAGGCCACTCAACTGCAGGGAGGACATGCAGACTCCACACAGAAGGCACTCCCCGCACACTAGCTGAGAATCGAACGGGAGAATCTCTTGCTGTGAGGCAACAACGCAACCGCTGTACCACCTCGGCAATTATTGTTCTATATATGCATGTGTTATGCTTGCTTTTCAACTGTTGAAAATCTGGTGTGTTGGGTTAATGGGAATACTTCTACATGCTGTTATAACTAACTGGGAATGCTGTTGACTGTTACTAACCCACATCTTTATTAAACTCTCCAAAACATAGTTTGTATGGGAAGGCCGGTCCCAGTGGACCCACCTGCCCCACCTCAGCTGGCCATGGCACCTGGCACCAGCAGATCTGATGCCCAGCCTGGGACCTCCTCCTTCATTGGCCCTGTGCCACCTTCAGGTGGAAGTGCTGCAGGGGATGGGGCTCGCCCCCCCCCGTGCAAGCATGGGCTGAGGAGGGGCACCTATCATCCTTTGAATGGTCTGGGCTGTGGTGCATAGAGAGATTGAACGTTCTGTTGCAGAACTTCTATGCCAGCTTGAGGCCCGAGTGGCGCAACTCCCGGGTCAGCCTGCCCCTCCTACCCAGCCCTTAGCACAGCCACCCTCTGGGCCGTGAAGGTGCAGTGGTGACTGCCCATGGGTGGGGACCTCAGTCCCACTGTTTCCATCTGGGAGGCTCATGGGCTTGCGATTTCCAAACAACCCTCCCCATCAAAGGTGTTCACCCACCACATGTGTCATATACCATCCCTGTATGCATCTTGTTTGTCTTGTCTGTTTACCTCCCCAACCTACCTTCCCAAATATACCTACTTCCCCTACCCCACATTCCACTCTCACCTGAAAAAAAAAAGAAAATTGCAATCTGCCCTGTTTCATATCTACCTCCAAATTTATTGCATATACACAGCTGTTGCTGTTGAAGAAATGGGAAGCTATGGACCTTCCCTACACCCATCCTGCACATCCTGAGCTATTTTCCATACTGTCTTTCCCTCTTTGTGCCCCTTTTTCATCACTTTCCTATCTCCCTATTTTTCTTTTCTTTCAAAGAAATTAGCACGGGGGCGAGCAGGAGTAAGCACTATTAAGCAGTAGTTAGCAGGTTTGCGCAGGTTTGCGCTTGGCTAAGCAAAGCGCAGCATCACGCAAACCTGCGCAAACCCACTTACAACTGCTTAAAAGTGCCTTAGTCACTCTGTATGTGAGGGCCCTTGTTCTGCTCAGGAGCAAAATAAAACACCTCTGTAAGTCTCGAACCCTGGACCTTGCACACACTACACAACATGAAGTACCACTAAGCCACGGTAGATATACATCAAGTTGGTGCTTAAATAATTATATCATGCATCAGAATGAGTGAATGTAAAGGAAAAATAGGAATACCATACCACACAACTTGTTCTGTGGATGTTGACCAACAGTTGTTGTGGGATTACGTTACATGACTGTGATAAGAGAAGCAGCCATTCTAGCAGGAAATAATGTTACACCATCACTTTATAACCCCATACAGTATCACAGCAGGACAAACACTGGCATATCTGTTTAGGGCAGAAGCCATACCTCCCAACTGTCCCTAATTTTCAGGGATGTCCCTGATTTTGACACAAATTTTAGCTATTTCCATCTGAATCCCTCCGAAAACTACTGACTTTGGCCTGAAAAGTGGTGAATTACACTTAATGAATAATGACAATAATTAAGAGTTAGACACTTCTTTTACTTCAGAAAAGGTGTATTAATTCATATGCTCTGATTCTCTCAATGTCTCAACGTAATGGCACTAATATTTTAAAGGTGTCCCTGATTGTCCCTGACTTTTTCTTGACTTTTCCCTGAGTCTGTTCAAATATGTACCTGATTGGTTGAGAGGTCTGGCAGAAGCAGAAACACAGAGGCTTATCAGCCTTTCTGCTGTTACACACTGTGCAAATAGCTTTGGAAGGAATTCCGGAAGCATACCCTTATGTAGGAATACAACACTGAAATACAAATGGATGTAGCCATGTACTAGTAGCAACCAACTGTAAGAATGCCTTTGCTCTATTGTTGAAAAGACCTGTGTGGTGCACAGACACAAAATATCAGGCTATTATCTGGCTATCATGTGGATAGGTCCACAGTTGGGAGTTATACCGACAGACTACTTGCCTTGATAAACTAACATGTACACAGCAACCCTGTAAGTCCAGCAAGATAAAATCCACACAATACTACTTACACTCTCTGTACTTCTGCAACCCTACCCAAATGTAGAATATACCTGTGTGTGCAGGGTCTAACAAGGATGTAGGTAAGCATACTCACAGTACTGAAATGTGTCCAGTTTTTCTGAGCAGCTTGTGCTAATGTCAACACTAAAAAAGCACAAACTGTTTAGAACTGAGTAAATGAATATTCACAGTATAGCAGTTCACAAACAATTCTTGTGCCAAAGGAATACATCTCAATAACTAGCTTTGTATGGCAGTTAATTGTAACAGTTGAAAAGAAAGTACATCTTTCCATGTATCTTGGGGTAGCATTTTGAGGGGTGAGTACATTTCTACACTGACAAGTGGGTACTAGAAGCAGCAACATTAGGTCTGAGTTTAAAATGTAAATCTCTGGCTACACCCCTGGCTTCTGATATAAGAACTATACCAACCTTCTGTCTTAAACAATGATGTCCACAGCAAACAAAGATGATCTCCATCTTTGAAAGCTGAAAGGGCCACGCCTACATGAGTCAGCAATTTATAGTACTGGGTTGCTATGACAGTGATTACTGCAATTACTACACAGCAGGCTGCATGCAATTAGCAAATGGTGGCCACTAATTGGTGCAGAAGCTAGCACATGCTCATGTGCAAATTCCCACAAAAGCAGGCTGCAATCTCTGCCAACAAACTCAATCACTCTATTGCAGAGACTGACAGAGAGAGAGAGAGACAGAGAGAGACAGAGAAAAGGAAAAATAAATATTACCAAATCATACAAAGGAAAGGTATGTGACACATATGTATTTACTGGCATTTAGTAGATGTTATTGAAGAATAGTCTACATAATGTGAACCATTCATATGTGGCAGCAGTACTTTATGCACAGATGTTCTGCTTAACTACTGCTATGGACAATGCTGTGTGTACCTGTGGGAGGTGGGACATACCTGTGAAATGTGTAGCTCAGCATTAAATGTCAAAGATCTGATCCATGTTATCTGTGTTCTATGCAGTAGTGTGGCCAATGGCTGTTGGGGGGATTAGCGCTAACATTATATAAACATGGGTGTGACAGAACAACACATGCATGATAGTCATATTAAAGTGTAGCTTAGCACTGGCAACTGCTGTAGCAGTCTAGTATGCTTATCTAGCATCTGTTGCCATATATACCCCCCCAATATTAGTGTGTGTTCATATGTGACACCTGTTTGTGTTGCAGCAAGGCCCAACAGTTCAGCTGTGAGGTCCGGGGACTTACAACAGTGTGGACCTTGTGTGTGTATGCCACACACATATGGAGAAATATATATGTGTCATATATATTCACATCTGTATATGTGCATAGAGCAGGGGCATATTATAACTGTTTGCGAAGAGGGGAGATATATATGTAGGTTAATATGCGCATATTTGTATGTAGGTTTTAGTGTGTGACAAACAAGACAGCATACAGTGCTGGTATATGACATGTGGTGATTAAACACTGTGGGTGGTTTGTTCAGTTTGCAATGTTGAAGCCAGTAAGGCCTGCTAAAGCTACCTGGGCTGTGAACACCTTCAATGCATTTATCCCAAGACTGTGCGATTTTATTACATTACTGTACACCTTACATCCTTTGTATAATTGATATTCTCACTATGAAAGGTGAAATGTATATGTATATCTAGACAAATGGATGTGTATATGTATATATATATATATATATATATATATATATATATATATATATATATATATACTCATACACACCTACATCTACTTGTTGCAATAGATTCTCTGCACTGTTGACTGACTGTGATGGTCAATATGTTTGTGAATATGTCAAAGATATGTACCTGTGGGATAGAACTGTTTATGTTATGGTATTATAGGTCCTTGCTTTGATCATAACAAAAGCTGTGTATTCTGTTGCTAGGCAGAACAAGTGCTGTTGCATACAGTGTGATTAAGTCCCATGGTTTTGACTAGGGTGTGTCATTGGAGGCTAAAGCACTACATCTATGATTATTGATTGGTACTTATGTTGAATGCAAATCCTGTGTGCACTGTAGTACTACTTGAAGCTCTGGGCCTATACAACAAAGTATGGTGTATGTCCACATTGCTTGCATCCACTGTTTTGTGTGGTCCCTGTATTCATCACAGATTACATTTCTCAAGGTTAAGGTTGTGTAAGTACTGACACACAGTACTGTATAGTACACACTGAAAGCTTATCTGGGTTGTCATACCTTTGTGTCCTGTAATTATGTCTGATGTGTGTGTGGGGATGTCTGTAACATGTCATTTGAAATATGTGTGGTAAAAAATATAACTGCGTATCTAGCAACACTCATAGTGTACTACAGCAGTATGTGACCTATATTCCCAATTGTGCACATATTTTGTCCACGGGTTTGGCATTAACAAGTTGTGTGGTATAATAGTAATACATTTACTGGACCTTACACTGATTGTGATGGATGATATATTTCTTTACACATCAGCTTGATGTATATCTGCTGTGGCTAGGTGGTGCATTGTGTTGCATACAGTGTGCCAGGTACTCTTGTATAGTCTTATGCAGTGATTTTATTTTGTTGCTGAGGAGAACATGGTTCATTAGATAGAGAGTGAGCAAGGCACTTTCAAGCAGTTGTGGGGTGAGCAGTGATAAGTGGCAGTTACAGTGTTTCACTCTCCGCGGTGGTGCAGCGGTAGCATTGTTGCCTCACAGCAAGAGGTTCTCCCGTTCAATTCTCAGCTTGGGTTGGGAGGGCCTTCTGTGTGGAGTTTGCATGTCCTCCCCGCGGTCGAGTGGGCGTTCGAAAGACATGCGTTGAATGGACGTGCCTTCATTGAAGGTTGGGTGTCGGGCTGGCAACTCAACACCATAAAAACCAACTGCCAATTATTAGCAGACCGGAGTTCCTCTGTGGCAACCCCTAACCGGGAAAAGACGAAAGACAAACAAACAAACAACAGTGTTTCACTCTCGGTTAGCTTATAGGTTGCTATATATGGCAGTTCAGTGATATCTGTACTGTATAATGTTAAATGTGCCATATGACTTGCTCAGACATATTTTTGTATTTATGTCTTCGAGGGATCATGGCCCATCGCAGGAACCTGAGTTACAGTAGTGCTGAAGATGATATCATTACTAGTAGTATGATTCAGCACAACAGTCTCATGTTCTCACGAACCAGCCCGGACCAGCAGGAGAGTACTGCAATGTAGCAAGATGTTGTCCGCAGGGTCAATGAGGTAGGCCTGCATAACCGGACATATGAGCAGGTACGCCACCACTGCAGTGATCTCAGACATGTCCGTCAGCGTGCCACTGATGTGTGTAGACAACAGCTTGCAACAGGAGGTAGTGTTAATATCCATTCCCCCTCACCAGAGTGGAGGAGCTGCTCATGAGCCTGGTGGCACCTGCCCAACAAAAGCAGCAGCAGACATACACCATGATGGAGGTTGGAGCCACCTAGCAAGCACACATGCAGCATGCAGGTAACATGGCATATCTGTAGACTACTGTTATCTGTATTGGTAGATCATGCATATGTGTGATGCGGACTGTGTCGTTCAAAGATGTGGAGCCTGTTGTTATGCAATACTGATCATTTGGAACATAATCTGTAGCCATGTGAATGTAAACTGTTGTTGTGCTGTAAGACTGCAAACACACAGTTGCAATGCCACAGTTGTGGCCACTGACAAACTGTCTCATCTCTATGTAGGTCCCTCTGGGTGACATCAAGGCAGTGGACAGATGCTGGTGAGTGTGTTCTACATTAATTGTTGTAAATAAAAAGTGCATGTCATAGTTACGGTGTAGGCCATGTACACGTAACACACCTACCCATAATGTATGCTGTGTATGTTTGGTGTAAGAGTACGCACATCTCACTAATGTGATTAGCGGCCTCAAACACATGCAATACCCAGACCATCTCAAACAAATGTGGCTAGACTGTAGTGATCATTGGATAGGCACAACTGATACTCAACATGCACATAACATACACATTTATGTCATACACAGAGCATTTTAATATGCTACACATAAAGGATTCCCAAACCCTCTGTAAAGACACACTTCAGTATCCAAAATCACATCCACACATTACACATAATATACCTGAGGGGTAGAGGCCTATCCTGGGGCATTTAAACACTCTTCAACACACTACACATTCATGTCAGAGAATGCTCCTTATTGGCCTCCTTACAAACTCACGTAACTGGTTGTGAAATGGTGAATTTAGCCAAGGTAGTACAGTTCCGGCACAGCATGATTAGTGCTGGTTTGTGAAACATTTGAAGCCTTGAGTGACCACCTGATTCTTCATGATGATGGCCTATGGTACTATACCCCATCCAGTTATTGTAACCACAGTACTACACATAGCTGTCATTGCTACACACCATAATGATGCGTGTGTGCACATATATGCACCTCTAAACAGTATGCATACCAATCACCATTTGCACAACTGACACATATATGTCTTGTGATGCTATTGAGTGGCTAGGTCATATGATACATATTGGGTATGTGTAGTGTTTAAATATGCAGTTGTGTTTTAGCATGCCATGTCATGGATGAGACTGGCATGTCCACAATATGATCTACACTCACCATAAGTACTGTACATTGGGTATGTGGCCGAATGGTATTCCATCAATTATCCATGCACCACTGATGATGTTGTGTGAATACTCATCATGCATGTGCTAAAAATGTGTCCACAATTATTTGCTAAAGACACAGAGGCTGTAATCAGCATTGGATACCTATCTGACACACAGATACACATCCAGCAATGGTATGTACACCTGTGAGTTATGGTGCACAGTACATTCCAGGGTTATGAATACCTGCACAGCAATGTTGTGTCCATGTATGCATTGTGTTCCAGGGGGAGGGCCATCACCTAATAACAAAACACATGCATCAAAGCCATGTATACTGTTAGTAACAAGGACTGACTACACTTGTACCGCATGCTGTTGAGCAACACATGTCCTGCATGCTGACATGTGTGATATGACTGTTTTGCTTGTGATACTGTACCCTACCATCACCTGCTATTGTGTATGTTCTGTGATTGCTGGTGTTATGTGTGTCTGCTTAAGGGAGGAGTGTCGTTTTGTGTGTGTGCATGTGTGCATTTGTGCATGTGCGCATGTGTGCATGTGTGTGCGCATGTGTGCATGTGGTTTGAAGTCATGTTCAGGTCTTAAAGTGTGTTTCCTGTTTTCCTCTCACAGGTGCCGAGGTGGGGCTGGTTCAGTACAGCAGGGAACCTGATGTCACTGAGACAGACAGTGATTATGAAAATAGGTGTGTTGAGGCACAGGCAGGTTTGTCAGGGTCTGTTGTTAGGCCACCAATTGATAGTACACAAGTCTCCACCCCATCCATGCACACAGTTATACTGCCTGTACATCCATCATCACCATTGCCCTTAGCTGAGGGACAGTGTACAGTTGGCACTGGCCAGGACAGTGTGGTATCTATAGCACATGTATCAGGACACAGCAGCCATAGCCAGATGTCTGGAACGTTACCACATAGGCAGATGCCCAGGGGTTTTTGTCAGAGCACTGCTGGTCATCATGCCCCAGGCAGACGTGCCACACCTCTTTCTACCACATGCATGTTCCAGGCTGTCATGGAGGCACAGACATGAATAGAGCAGTACACCAGACAGGGACTAAGGGCACAGAGAGCTCATTACACCTCTGTAAATGACAGTATCCGTGACCTAGCAGGTGCCATACTTAACTACACTGAGATCATTGATAGAAGTTGGGGTGAGACATTGGATGTCCTCCACAATGTCATGTCCATGTGTCAGGACAGTGCGGGACAGTTGAGACATCGACGTGGACGTATGCCAGCAACATCAGCAGCTGGAGGTCGCCGTGGATGTCCAGCAAGTCACAGCCGCTCCCGTAGTGCCAGTATCAGCCCCAGCAATGTTGGGGGGGCTGTCCACAGACCATCCTAGCAGACCATGTGCACGTAGCTCTGGCCAGTCCCAGCAGGGACCTGGATCCAGTGGATATACGTCAACCTCTCGGATAGTACCCAATCTGGATTAGTACCTGATACTGTCTGTAGCACCCCTGCCAGGCACAGGTTCCGTATCAATGGCCAGAGATGGTGATCTGTAAAGCCTGCCAGGTACAGTCTGTAGCTGTCTCACAAATCCCCATATATGGCAGCCACATGGTGGAACTGTGTGCATGCAGACACACACACATAAACCAGAAACCTAGGGCAAACACATACCCGCACACATTACATCAACATTGGCCCATAACAGTACTCATGGCCCTCACACACACACACACACACACACACACACACACACACACACACACACACACACACACACAAACATGTCGATTGTATGGCTCAGTGTAGGCCTCTGGCAAACCAACAACACACCCTGTGCATATGATGAAACCTGTGCCACCTCCTGTCATCTGTAACATTGATGCAGGAACAGGCTAACATGGTGCTGATGCACAGGGTGACTTTAATAAAGTATAGCAATGGTTGGATATGTAGCATGTTGTCAGCAGTAAAGTGTAATGATATCCTTGAAGGTGTAGCTGAGCAGGCATGATGCATTAAAGCTGTAATAAGCAATGTTGTATTGTTTTCACCAGTGTTTATTCCAATTGTGTTTTGTTTGCCCATGTGCCACTTGGCTGATGTGTGTAGTTGTGTCAGCATGCATTATACAGTGGACAGTAAGTGTGGGGTGTGTGCAACACAGGTTTTGTGAACATGGTGGAGGTGCACTGTCTGCATGTACATGTATATTGGACACATGGGCAGGGTGACATGCCCTGTATTGGCCAGTGTTAACACTCCATAATTTCTATTGGTGTCCAGTATGCATTGTACTACACACATTTTGGAACTTGAGTACGCATGTGTGTGCATGACATGAGTTGACACTGTGCTGTGGGTGATGCTGTTGTTGCTATCTGTCATTGGTTTGCATTACTAAGGTTAACGCTGTCCCAGTTGCATAATCCTTTAGTAATGCACACTGTTCATCTACAGGGTTGCATGGACCGTGCTATCACAAACACAAGAAATTCTCACTTATACAGTAAAAGTGCATTAGTCTCATGGACCCTTGCCATAAACTAAATATATAATAGAAGGTGTGAAGTTGTACCAAAAAAGAGTTACATACCAAGAAGGGATAATCTCTCTGGTCATTATCATTGGGAAAATACAATCCCTCAATAAACATACAAGGCAAGCTTCAAAATACAAAATGGCAAGGATTCCAAAGACAACACTAAAGCTTTCTTTAGTATTAATATAATCTACAGGGGAAATCTCAGAGTTAATGTAAATGGTCACAAAGTACACTTATCTGACTGACATTACCAATTTCTTGTCAGACAGTTTGAATGCGGATTTCACCACACTGTTGTTACACAAGGGCCACATTTCCAGACCTGAAGAATGTAAAACTTGATGATTCACAGACCCTCTAGTTAAAACATCTCTTTACCAAAGTCCAAACCACAGGGGCAATGGTACTGGACAGTGTCCCTGGCAGTGTCATGCACAAGCTGACATATAAAGTCACCACTCACCTAAACACTCTGTCCAGATGCAGCCTCTATACAGGTTACATACTTGTGGAATGATGCACGGTAATGGTGTTCACAGTCCACAAGGGTTGAGCTACAACGTCTTCTTCTTCTCCTTTTGAATGCTCCCATTAGGGGTCTCCACAGTAGATCATCCGTTTCCATTTCTTCCTGCCCTCTGCATCTTGCACTGTCACACCATCCACCTACATGTCCTCTCTCACCACAGCCATAGACCTCATCTTAGGCATTCCTCTTTTCCTGTTACCTGGCGGCTTCATCCTTAGCATCTATTTCACAATATACTCTGCATCTTTCCTCAGCACATGTACAAACCAACTTAAACCTGCCTATCTGGCTTGGTCTACTAACCTTCAAACCTGGGATAAAGCTCTAATATACTTATTCCTAAACCTGTTCACCCTCGTCACAACCAGTGCAAATGTTAACATAAATTGATTAAGGGTAGAACTACAACAGATCCTGGAAACTCTCACCCTATAAGCCAGACAAATGTTATTGGGAAGACTCTGGAGCACATCATTATGGAACTCATTAACACAGACATTATGAACCTGCAAACACTGCACCATACCCACTTAGGTTCTCTAAAGGCCAGATCATGGCTCCTACACCTAGTAGACTTCAAGCCAGTTAACAAGGCTATAGGTGAGGGAGGGGAGGTCCACACAGCCAAGCTATAGCTCTCCAGCAATTCATACCCATCTCACATTCTGGTATTATACATAACCTCAACAGACTGACCATAAACGATTGTTAGATGATGGATTGACAACTGACACACAGATGTAGGACACACAGTAACATTTGCAGCCTCCATGTACAATTCTATGCCAGTAACAAGTGGTAGTCACCTGCACTCAGTCCTGGGACCACTCCTGTTTGGCATATAGCTTTCTTAGGTACAAGCAAACACAGTAGGGATATGTCTGTCCACATTTGATGAAAATGCATACTGTGGGCTATACTTTATTCTCCAGATGACACACACATCCTCCAAAAGGGTATCATAGAGACAGATTCCTGGTGTCAAACTCATGCTGTAAAGCTATAAGCCAAAGAAAGCATAGTTATCCACTTTTAGAAAACAAAGTATCACCAGAGTACAACATAGGTAGTAGCCCCCAAAATATGGAACAGGTACTAATGTATACACAGAGCCATGTGTTTAGTCATCTCTCCTTTGATAATCACATTACCAAAGGGTTTTGGAAATCCCTCTGTGGAGCACATAATCGATAAAGGGTTTGCATGCAGATCCACAGAGGTTGTTGCGCACCTATAATGATAAGTCATCTTTGCCAGATTTTGCTTGCTTTGGAACATATAGAAACCGTGATGAGTGGATGTGAAACAGAAGACATAGCTCAGGGATCACTGCAGTGGCTAAGCTTGTCACTAGCATACAGAAGTGACCTAAGGTCTGGAAAGCGCCAGCATGCTCTGGCAAAGATAACAGATGCGTTCATGGAGAAAGCAGAGTACCCACCTATGAAATAATTGACGTTACATGTATGTATATGGCTTTGCCCCACAGCTAACTAACATGTGTAATGCATATACAGTTGTCATTGTGATATGTCATACACTAGAAAAATCAAAACCCACTCCACATTGATCAATGATGTCACACACCTGGAAGACCCACATACAGTCAGCAAGTGCGAGATTCAAACTCCTTCCTAAGGACATTGTGATAATGCAGCAGCATGCATTTACATGACGCGCTATACACATTACTGGGATGTCACCTTTCCACAGGTATGTTTGAAGGATGGTGACATCATCAGACTTGACAAAGATGAGTATACCACTTTTAAGGGGTGTGAGTATTCTCCAAAAAGGTTGCTTCTCCCCAGGGAAACACACACAGGTGGCAAGTGCAGAATTCAAACCCCTACCTAACTACATTATGATACTACAGCAGTACACATTTACACAATGTGCTATACACATTACTGGGACTTCACCTTTCCACAGGTATATTTGTAGGATGGTGACATCATCAGACTTGACAAAGATGAGTATACCACTTTTAAGGGGTGTGAGTATTCTCCAAAAAGGTTGCTTCTCCCCAGGGAAACACACACAGGTGGCAAGTGCAGGATTCAAACCCCTACCTAACTACATTATGATACTACAGCAGTACACATTTACACAATGTACTATACACATTACTGGGACTTCACCTTTCCACAGGTATATTTGTAGGATGGTGACATCATCAGATTTGACAAAGATGAGTATACCACTTTTAAGGGGTGTGAGTATTCTCCAAAAAGGTTGCTCCTCCCCAGGGAGACACACACACACACACAGTTGGCAAGTACAGGATTCAAACCCCTACCTAACTACATTATGATACTACAGCAGTACACATTTACACAACGCACTTTACACATTACTGGGATTTTACCTTTCCACAGGTATATTTGTAGGATGGTGACATCACCAGACTTGACAAAGAGGATATACCACTTTTAAGGGGTGTGAGTAGTCTCCAAAAAGGTTGCTCCTCCCCAGGGAGACACACACAAACACACACAGTTGGCAAGTGGAGGATTAAAACCCCTACCTAACTACATTATGATACTACAGCAGTACACATTTACACAACGCACTTTACACATTACTGGGATTTCACCATTCCACAGGTATATTTGTAGGATGGTGACATCATCAGACTTGACAAAGATGAGTATACCACTTTTAAGGGGTGTGAGTAGTCTCCAAAAAGGTTGCTCTCTCTCCCCAGGGAGAGACAGACACACACACACACAGTTGGCAAGTGCGGGGTTCTTAATCCAAACTAAGTACGTCTTTACACTTCAGCAAGCAACATGGAGTTACAGGGTGCAATACAGACATTACTTACTGACAGTTTGCCCAAAGGTTTTTTTTACATTTGCTAACCTCAGCAGGCTTATCATACTAGGTGTATTGTGAGTGTATTGTATGCATAGGCCATGACCATATCATATATGGATTGATGCACCACATGCTGGCACACACAGGGTCAAACCTGTGGCTAAGCTCTGTCAACCCAATACTGGACAATACAGTCAAGAGGAGTAGGGTCATACAACCACAACACCAACTGTCTCACATAGACCTACAATATAAGCACCAGCAAAACACACACATAAATACACATTACCATACTCAGAGAATACAAATATTAATCTGAAAAAGAGAGAGTGTCCTCCTAAGCAGACAAGCAAGCAACATGCACTGCCAAGCACATGCCAGAAAACACATAATACACCAAAACAGTGTGCCTCACAACAGGCCCTAAGGCAAAACAACATACCCACCACACTAGTAAAAGGTGACTTCATAGTCAGGCACACAGATTTTCCACTCACTCGGCTGGACAAGGGGAAGGTTACTATCAGTTGTTTGTCAGGTGCTATGATCCACTACATAACACAAGCACTTACATCACTCCAGAAGAGGTACATATATAATGTGTTCTTTGTACATGTCAGTGTGAATGATCTGAGACATACCTCCCAGGACAACATGACAAGAGATATATAGTAGCTCTATGATCATGTAGCCCAGGCTGGTATGACCCTGACCTTGAGTAACATCTTACCTTCACCTACATGATACTGCAATATAACAGAAAGACGATAAACTTCAACAATTGGCTGAGCTTCTGGTGTCATTCAAAGGGGATCCAGTCTCTGTCTACCTGTGATGACATGATAGACAAGCCTTGTTGCTTTGCTACAGATGGTTTGCACCTATCGCCCGTATGCTTCTGAATACTGGCCAAGGCTCTTGCTGTCCTCATATTACCTTTTTTAGTCAAGGCTTAAAGGTTTATAGGTTCATAGGTAGGTACTAGGCTATCGGCCCTGGAGCCTATACATGCCCAGCCAAAAAGGTACCCTGGCTTTTGCCACCCAAGAAATTTATTTTCCTGTGCCACTGTCGAGCAGAGACACAGAAGTGATCCCCGGGGTGAATTTCCTATTTCCCATCCAATCATCAGATTTTTCTTGAAGAGTGCTAATGAGGAGCTTTGTTTGATATAGATAGGTAGTTTATTCCAGAGTATGGGAAGTCTCTGGGACAGGAATCTATCCCTCCAGCAAGTTCTGTTTATTGTGGTGACAAAGTTTAGGTCCCTAGAGCGTGTAGCTTGGAGGGATTGGGATTTCTTTAAGTGGAGCATGTCCAACAGCTCTGGGTTTGACATAGCTTTGTATGTTAGGCAGAGATCACCTCTGAGTAGTCAATATGCGACAGAGTAAAGCTGGAGTTTTTTGAGACGGTCTGTGTAGGGCATGTGTTTGAGGCCAGTAATCCTCTTTGTGAGGCATTTCTGCGGCCTTTCCAGTTGTTGTAGATGTCTTGTGAGGTACATACCAAAAGGGGCATTGTACTCTATAATGGATCTAATGAGCAATGAGTAGAGGAGAACAATGATCTCCTTTTTTCTGCATGAGAAACCTTTTGTGATGAGGTGTGCCACGTAGAAGGCTTTCCTGACTACTGTGGCAATGTGATTATCAAAGGAGAGACTACTGTCCACCTGTGTCCCAAGGTCTCATCACACTTTCGGTGTTAAGTATACTACAGCCTATGTTGTAGTTCATGGGTACAGAGTTTTTACCAAAGGGGATGACAATGCACTTTTTGGCATTGAGCTTGAGGCCATGGCTTTGACACCAGGCATCTGTCTCAGTGAGGCCCTTTTGTTGGATGTCCACATCGTTAGTAATTTTGATTATGGCTCCTAGTTTGCAGTCATCTGCAAACTTCATTAGCCAAAGACCTTCTGTGTTAGCCTGTACTTCAGGGAAGTAGATATCAAACAGGACAGGATACAGGACTGTACCCTGTGGTACTCCACTTGTCACTGGTCTGAAGTCGGATTTGGAGTCTGCTACTTTTACAGTGTGGCTTCTGTCAGTGAGTCAGTTGGCAACCCATCTTATGACATAGGGATTTATACCTAGTTTATTGAGTTTATCTATAATTCCAGAGTGGGGGATGGTGTTGAAAGCCTTGACAAGATCTAGATAGGCTGTGTGAACCACCTTACCTTCATCTACGGCTTTGGTGACTGCTTCAAAGAAGTCTATCAGGTTTAGGAGACATGATCTGCCTTTTACAAACCCGAACTGGTTGGGGTCCAGAGTTTGGAGATTACCAATGTCTTTGTTTATAAGTTCCATGATGATACGTTCCATGGCCTTGCAGACCAGGCTCATCAGGGTAATGGGGCGCTAGTTCCCAGGGTCCGTGGTGGCTCCCCCCTTGTGTGGTGGGATAACCATTGCTGTGCACCATTCAGCAGGCACAAAGCCTGAGGTGAGGCTATGACTGAACATGGTACTTAGGTGTGGTGGCAGTTCATTCTGTAGTTCATGTAGAACGCAGCCTGGGATGTTGTCTGGTCCCATGGATGCTGTGTTCCTGGCTTTGGACAATGTGGTTTTTACCTGTGCAGCCATGATGACAGGAACTTTGCATTCTTCCTGTATAGAGATGGGCTCTTTCATGGGTAAGAGGGGGGGTAAAGTTAGCACTGAACCTATCTGCCAAGATGTTGGCAATATCAGTTGGGTCTGTATATTTAGTGCCATTGTGCTGTAACTCAGAGCAGATCTGAGTGTTGCCATTGAGATTCTTGACATAGCTATAGAATGCTTTGTGGTTGTCTTTAGAATCAGTGGTGATTTTATTTTTGTAACTAGCTTTGGAGGATTTTATCAGGGATCGCAGCTTCTTACTGAGGCTGACCAGGGAGCTCCTCCACTCATGGGATTTTACCCTCTTTTGCAACAGTTTCTTCCTTCTGTTGTACAGTTTGTTTATGGCAGGAGACCACCAGATTGGCTTCCTCTTCTTGGAGGATAGCATCTTGGTTCTGTTTGGGATAGCACGATACATGCATTCATGTAAGTGCTTATAAAGTGCAATTGTGTAGGATTCAGTAGTCGTAACTGTATTGTCCATCTGCATGGGTGTCATGAAGTTCACCACTTCTGTCTTAAGAAGCATGAAGTTGGCTTTGGAGAATTTTTTTAACATGGTTTCCTTAATAGGGGGTGGGGGCAGAATGTGGATATGTAGGGTAATTAGCTTATGGTCGGATTGGACCAATGAGGCGTTGACTTCAGGTGTGGAACACCAGTCACTCAGGACAAACCAAACCCCGTAACCAACACAAATAACCACAAAGTGAGCTAAATGCTACTCATTGCCAGAAGTCTCAGCCTCCAAATGCACACACTCAAGGCACTTCTCAGTATGGAGAATATTGATATCTGTGCAGTAACAGAAACCTAGTTCAAGGCTCCAGAGAGCACACCAGCACTACCAGGATACTACTCATTCCATACCTTCCAGCATCAGAACTTGGATCATAGCACATAGGGTGGGGATGTATCCATAGTCATCAAAGATACCCACACCTCTCTCTACATCCTCTGTACAGGACATGTACCCATAGAATGTTGCACAGCAGCATTCTTCCCACTCCACAGGAGTGGGGCCACAAAAGACCCTTGGCATTCAAGCTCTATGAGCCTGATGAGTCTGATCTGCAAAGCAATGGAGCCAATCATAATGGAAGTCAACAATAAAGACATTGGAAACCTTCACACAGTTGAGCACACCCAGTTTGGCTTCGTCAAATGCAGACCACGCCTCCTGAACTGGGTGGATTTCTTAGAGACAGTTACCCAGCCTACAGATGATTGAAAGGAGCTCCACACAGCCTACCTATACCTCGCTAAGGCCTTTGACACCATTCCCCAGTCAGGTATCATAGATGAACTCACCAACCTGGGCATGAATCCATACATCACAAGATGGATTGCAAACTGGCTCACAGATAGATCCCACAAATTAAGAGTTGCTGGCTACATGTCAGACTCTACACTGGTAACAACTGGTGTCCCCCAGGGTTCAGACTTCTCAAAAGTACATGCCAACACAGGAGGGTTGTGGTTGACTAATTTTGCTGGGAACTGTAAAGTGTTTGCCATAATAGATTCCCCGGATGACACAAATATTCTCCAGAAGGGACTCTATGAGACAGATGTGTGGTGTCAGAATCATGGCATCAAGCTCAATGTGAAAGAATGTATAGTAATCCCCTTTGGGAAAAAACAAAGTACCCACAAACTACCACATAGTTGTTACCCCCTAAAAAATGACAAGGTAATAAGGGATCTGGGGACACAAGTAGACAGTCATCTTTCCTTTGACAACCATGTTGCCAAAGTGGTTAGGAAATCCTATGTGGCCCACCTAATCAACAAAGGGTTTGCATCAGGATCAGAAGAGGTAGTGGTGGCCGTCTACTCTTAAGTCATCTGACCCATCATTGAGTACAATGCACCATTTTGGATGTACTTAACTAAGCATATCCAGCAGCTGGACAGACCACAGAGGAACCTCACCAAGAGGATTACTGGCCTCAAACAGTTGTGTTATGCAACACAACTGGTAAAACTAAATCTGTTCTCTGTTGCGTACTGCCTACTCAGAGACACACTCTGCCTAACATACAGAGCCATGTCCAGCACATAACTGTTGAACATGCTCCATCTACGGATAACAAAATTGAGTCAGACTACACACTCTAGGGATATGAACCTCATCGCAGCAATGAATACAACATGCTGGTGGGATAGAGTACCATCCCAGACACTTGCCTTACTGTGGAACAGAGTCCCAATGTACATCAGACAGAGCCCCTCGCTGACACTCTTCAATAGGAACCTTGATGAGTGGATGGGAAACAGACAATTCATGCCAGGCATCACATCAGCATCCCCACTAGAAAGGGGCTTAGGGTACTAACTATTAGAACTAGGACTTAGGAGACTACCCAATGGGGTGGTGAAAGCTGCACAACTTGCCTAGGCTAATATATGCCTTCGTGAAGATAGTCTACTACATACCTATGAACCTATGTGACAGGTACATGTCTACAGATAGTAGATGTGTACTTCATTGTACAGTCATGTTGTACAGCAGGCACATGCACCACATACTCTGTAATGCTTACAGATACTGGTGGCTATTATTTACAGTGGGTGAGATGTTCACCTCATGTCTTTTGTGCCATTGGGATGTGTGCTGGGTGGGACAGTCCTGGATGGCTCCCTGTCATGATCACCCTCTTACACACATCTCTGCCCATCCATCTTTAGCTTATTATACTGTGTTCCCCCTACATATATATTGGTACATAGGTAGGTAATAGGCTATCTGCCTGAAGGCATATATTAGTATGGCCAGAGTGTGCAGCTATCCCCACACATGGGGTTAGTTCCCTAGGCCTCTGTGTAGTAGAGCTGATGAAGTGATCCATGGTGTGACAGTTCAGTTTCACATAAACTCATCAAGGCTCCTCAGGAAGAGTGTCAGTGAGGGACTCAGCTTAATGTAGGTTAGGAGCCTGTTCCAAAGCAAGGGAAGTATGTGAGTTAGTAATGTATCCCTCCAACATGTTCTATTCATTGTTGTGATGATGATATCCCTAGAGCATGTGGCACAGTGAGCTTGGGTTTACTTCAGATAGAGCATGTACATCAGTTCTGCATTGGACATGGACCTGTCTGTTGGGCAGAGATCACCTGAGTAGACAGTATGCAACAGAGTACAGATTGAGTTAACTTCAGTCTTGTTGCATGGGGCAACTGTTTGAGGCCAGTAATCCTCTTGTTGAGGTACTTCAGTGGTCTTTCCAGTTGCTGAAGGTGCCTAGTCAGATTCATCGCAAGTGTGCCATGATACTCTCTGATGTGTCTGATGACTGATGAGTATAGGGAACCTCCTTTGACTTACATGCAAAGACATTGGCAATTGGTGGGAACACATAGCATGATTTTCTAACCACTTTGTGAATGTGTTTCTGGAAGTAGAGATGACTATCCACATGTGTCCATAGATCCCTTTATTATTACCTCCATATTTAGGGTGTTAATACCTATGTGTTATTTGTATGACTGTAGCTCGAGGCCATAATTTTGACACCACATCTGTCTGAGACCCTTTTTAAGGATGTCTCTGTTGTCCCAAACATCGATTATGACAACCTTTTTGCAGTCATCCACAAACTTTGCTAATCATAACCCTCATGTGTTTGACTGTATTTCTGAAAAGTATACACCAGACAGGAGGGGTCCCAGGACTGAGCCATGGGGGACGGCAGTTGTTACCAGCTTACAGTCCAACAGGGAGACCACAATTCTTACCTTGTGGAATCTATTTGTACCCCAGTTGGCAATCCATCAGATAACATACGTGTTTATGCACAGGTTGTTGATTTTGTGGATACGACATGTGTGTGGGATGTTGGAAAAGGGCTTTTCAAGGTCTATGTAGGCCGTGTGTAGCTCATTTCATTGATGTATGTCCTGTGTAACTGCCTTGAAAACTGTCTAGCAGGTTTAGGGACCATGATCTGCCAATGACAAAACCAAAATGGGTAGGGTTGGGTGTTTGTAGGCTCCCAATAGCTCTGTTTATGAGTTCCATAATGATGGACTCCATGGCCTTGCAGATCAGGCTTATTAGGCTTATAAGACAATAGTTCCCATGGTCTGTTGTGCACCAACACTTGTGGAGTGTGCCAAACATTGCTGTAACCCATTCAACAGTTTCATATCCTGTACAGAGGGTGAGTCTCAACAGACTGTTCAGGTGCAGGGTCTGTTTGTTTTTGGAGTTCACATATGACACAGCCAGGGACACCATGTCATCCCATAGATACCGTGTTTTTAGGTTTGGATAGAGCTGTTTAACCACTGTATATGTGATTTCTGGCTTTTCACAATCTCCAGGTATGGTAATGGGCCCTTTTGTCAGTGAGAGGGGGGTAAATATGTATGAACCTGTCTGACAAGATGTTGGCAATGTCATTCATGTACATGTATTCATTTACACTTTGCACTGACTCAGAACATATACGAGTTTACATTGATATTTATGACATAGCTAAAGAAAGCTTCATGGTTCTTTATGGACTCTTTGGCAATATTTTTGCCAGAACATGGCTTGGATAATGTTAGGAGTGCTCATTGTTTCTTGATGATACTGATCGGAGATTTATTGATCTTCTTTGGATTTTCACTTTCTTTGAACAACTTAAGTACTTGTAGTACATAGTTTGATTATGACAGGGGTCCAATATATTACATGGGTCTGTTTTCATATCACTGTGTGTGCAAGGCAGGATTGATGAATAGTGACAAGTGTCTGGAGTAAGAACTGCAACTGCCAGATATGTGTGGCCCACTGCTGTACTCAGACATGGCCTAAGTGTGTGAGCATGCCCAGTATGACCTTTCAGTATGTTGCTGACTGAAATTTGCTAAATTTGTTTAAGTGTGTGAGCATGCCCACTATGGGCATATATACTATATGTGTGTGAAAAATCAAGTTGGTTTTTACTTCTGGGCTCACCTTTGTGTTGTACATCGACAGGAAGCACGCTGTGCCTGCAGGGCTTCCATGAGTCAATTTGCATAGACTTATCAACATTTCTACATACAGGGGGGGGCAGCTATTATTTGTATATTTCTACCCGGGGGGGCACACCTGATTGTTACTGTGGGTGTACATAGGATGAGGGGTACACCTGACACTTATACACATTTGCTAGGCCTGCACTGCTATGTCAGGTACTCCATTTCATTCTGTACTGTTGCCTATCATACTGGCTTGAGGAATACCACTCTACTACAGACCTTAGCTTCCAATTACATGCATATTAGTTTGTGACTTCATAGCCTACACAACCCACATAACACTGCCTGGCCTGCTGTTAACTGTCTGCATAGGTCTGGGGGGAGGTTACTCATATGCCTCTTCAGACAGCATGATACAGCATTTGTTTGTGTTTGCATTTGTCTACAATTGTCTTGCTGGCTGTGACTGTTAGGTATGTGACCCCCCCCCAAACTGGTATGTGTGAGTGACTTAAGTTGTGTCTGTAACAGTGAAATGCTGTTATGGCTTAGTGGTTCAGTACTGTGACTATAGTGTACAGTATCCTGAGTTCGAGCCCTGTCACTGCTTTTTATTTTCCTGCTGGGCAGACCTGACTGGTTAAGGAACAGTAAAGTAGGTTTGAGCATGTTTACTCGACTTTGCCCAACATTGCCCAAAATTGCCCGATGTTGCCCGACGTTGCGCTGGTTAGCGCGGTGTGCAGCTATGCGCAATTGTATTTAAATATGCTCAATAATGGTAAAATGTGCTTAGCAGTGTTTTATATTGCTTAAAATAGGGCACTCATGCCTCAGGTGGTGCTGCAGGGCTGCCTATGTCAGATGCACATAGTACACTCCCTATACATGTTTGAAAAAAGGTAGTGTCAAGTTAGACATCCCTTTTACTGTATGTGCAAGTCAGATAGAGGTGTCATTTCCAGGGTTCCTACTGAGTCAGTGTATGTGCTATGCGTTGCCTCTTTGCCAAGGCCAGGGCATACTGGGCACGCCTCCTTCTGCCTACTGGGGCAGGCTCAGGTTGTTCCTCCTCCGAGTCACGCTGTGCCTGTGCAGGCCTTGGCAATGGTGGAGGGCTGTTTGGCCCTGCCCCATGCTGTTCCTGCTGCAGCTGTTTCCACAGGATCATATTGTGTAGCATGGCACATACCATAACAATTTGAGTACATGTAGTTGGTGAGTACTTCAAGGCTCCACCAGATTTGTCCAAGCACCGGAACCATGACTTGAGCATCCCAAACACATGCTCAATTATGTTTGTTGTTTGTGCGTGTGCCTCATTATGGAGTTCTTGTTCAGGTGTGTGTGCATTTCTGATGGGTGTTAAGAGCCACGGCTCCAGTGTGTATCCAGCATCCCACACTAGGTGACCATCAGGGATGTCCCCATTGGCAAATCTCTGGTACAGCTGCGTCAGATGCCAGATGTGGGAATCGTGATAGCTTCCAGGGCAGCCAGCACACGCATTCATTATTATGCCCTGGGCATCGCACATGACCTGGCAGTTGATGGAGGGGAAGCCCTTGCAGTTGATGTGACCCTACCCCGCTCACCGGGTGGTGCTTTGATGCGTATGTGCGTGCAGTCTATTGCACCCACTACCTCAGGGTATTCTGCTATTTGGTGGAAAAGACGCATATTGCTGGCCAGTGCCTCATGGGAATTGGGGAAATATACATGGTCACTGACGTGCCAAAATGGCATCCAGGAACTGGTGGAGTACCCTGGATGCTGATGCCTGTGAAATCCCCATCGCATCACCAGTTGGTCTTTGGAAGGTACCTGTAGCTAATATTCTTATGCCAACACATACCTTGGTATCCACTGGGATGGGTTCCCCTCTGTTGGTTCTGTGTGTGAGACGTGACCGGCACAGCTCAACAATTTGCTGTAGGAGGTCTCTGTCCACCTTATAGCGCTCAACTATCTCCAGCTCATGTAGCCCCTGGTAGATTACCCCTGGGTCTGTACACTCTTCTCCATCTCCTCACTGTGGGTTGCTCAGCAGCATTCACAAAATCACCACCCTCAGCACTTTGCACATGTTGGTTTATGATAGCAAGAGCAGCCCCTAACATTTTGTCTGACTTAAGCTTTTTAAGCTTTCCCTGTTTGTATACTGCAGTGTTGCAGAGTTCTTGGGAAAAAACAGGGGGGAATGCTGTTTGCAGAGTTTAAAGTGTTGGGCTGGGCTGGGCTAGTCTGCTGCCTGTGTAATTGGCTGATTCTGATATATTCCACCTGGCAGCTCTGCTAGTTCTCCTTGGTTAACTTTCTACTACTTCTTTTCCTTCCTTTTGCCTTTCTGTTTCCACCAGGGGGGAAGTGCCGTGCAACAAGCGCAAACATGCGCACATGCTGTGTGCATGTTTGCAAGGAGTTTCCTATCTTTTAACATTGTGCACCTTTGGTTTGAGGTTTTCAAATAGGACAACTGTAGGCACGCCTCTTGCAATCCTGAGCAACTCAAAGCAAACATAAGCCACTGTGCTCCAATTAGCTTACAGCCTGTCTGACACACACCCTCATGATATCACCTATATTCTACTCTACTACTCACCTACTCCTACTCTTACACTCTTGGGACATGGCTCACATGCTGGGGAAAATTGGGATTCACTATCCTTATCCTCGTTTGCATAGGACTGCCTACTAATGCATAGTTACATCTCTGACACTGAGCTTCCCCCCCTTAGCAACCACTACTCAGTGGCCATGTTGTCTTCAGCCTGCCATTCACCTGCATGGCAGAATAAGCTTTTTAGTGAAAATGCCTAATTTTGGCTTTTTTTAAATTATTTTCTTGCTTTTATAAGCGCCGCACGTTTTTTAGCGGTGCTGCGCTATGCTTAAACATCGGAGATCGGGGGAAAAAAGTTAGATTTTTATATTTTTAAACATTTATAAATGCTAATGGCCTTATATTTGGCCATTGGCATGCTTCCTGAACTGTATGCATCCATTATTTGGAGCTGTCATAGCTCCATTTAGCTATTTGCAGAACGGTACTCCGTTACCAGTGGAGTACATTTCTGCAGCTAACACTAATCTTCCACGGACAGGTTAGTGTTTCCTGGATCGCAAATTTACCTCATTTGCATAGCTTTCACCAGCAAATGAGGTCATTTAGCATACCATGACGCTGTCGGTGCAAGAGTAGCTTTAGCAGCTCTCGTGCATGCCCCTGCCGGCTGTTCCTGGATCGCACGGCAGACATGTTGCCTGTTTGACATCTTACACTGCTCTACAACTCCGTGCAAGCTTTCATAAATCCGGCCCCCTCTGACTGACATGTGACACTGTTCCTATTCTAAATAAGTGCGGTATGTATTTTTCAGCAACTAAATCCATGGATTGGATTGTTTTATGCAGACCTGCCAAGAAATTGTATAATATGACTATATAATATATAATATAGTACTAATATATAATATAATATACTAATATATAATATAATAATTATATAACATTTATAAGCTAGGCTTATAAATGCCTTCGGGCAGATAACCTAGTACCCACCTATGAACCTATGAACCTGTGAGAGGATTATCCTAACAATGACAGGAAAATTGGCCTTGTTTATCCCCTGGTGCAGCCTGATGCTGCCATACCCAATTGGCATTTCGCTAGTGTGGTCTTACTGGTGGTTGAAGTTAGGCCCAGTGTCTTTTGGCCTCCAGGTCTGTTTTTGATCTCACTAGGTGTATGCATACCCATCTAGGAAGTGTGGTAGAATCCTTAGAAGGCTTTATTTTAAGAGTATTGCTATGCTAAGCCTTTTGAATAATGCAGTTCTGGTTGTAATTGTAGCATTCCAAAATCAAGTTTTGAAAGGATTTCAGATGTACATTCTGTGTACTTTTTTACTGTAGTGTCTGAGGTGCCAGCAGCAAAATAAATATATTTTCCTGTTTGCTGATAACAGTGAACATTTTCATTTATTTTAATGAGTAAAAGTCTTCTTCCATTAATAATTATAGTAATATTATGTACTAGTATAGCTGATCCCTAACAGTTTCTTCACATATGCTTTTGTGTTTCTTGTCAGCTAACCCTCAAGTCTCTCACCTTTTAGGCAGATCAGCATCCTACTTCTGCCCCCATCTCCTCACTGCATTATCTGATCTGTAATGGAGAAATGATTATGAGTGGTATCAGTGGCTCAGCAGGTAGTACTCTCACTTTTGGTGCTGGAAGAGCAGAAGGCTGTGGGTTATATTCCTACACTAGCTGATTTAATTTTTGTATTGCTGGAACTGCAGCACAGCAGTAGCAGGTGCTGCACATCTGAGTATGAGACCCTTCATATGAGATGTTAAATCAAGATCCCATCTGCTTGAGCTGGTGGTTGCTCAGGTGGATGCAAAGAATTCCACAGCACTTATTGAAAAAATAAGGTTCACTTTATTTGCATCTTTTCTTATTTATATTCCGTTATATTATTTGCACATTTGTATTTATAACATGTGTTGTCATTTCCTTCCAGTTTTTGCTTAACATATAATCTAAAAATTCTTGGCGAGGGTCATTTAGAAAAAAATCCATTTCCATTCACTGACTGAAAAGTAATGAAGTCTAGCTAAGTAGTGAGAAGTGTTGAAAAACACAATTTTGTATTTAAGCTACATTTCTCTTTAGCTGTAAGTGCTGTAAGACTACTGCTGATGTGTGACTAAACTTGATTTTCTCACTTACCCAACCCAGTTCCTGTTGCACTTTCAAACTTACTTACTTAGTTACAGCTAAATGTATTGACCAGAAAATTCACTATATCTTCAGCCTCAGTTTAGGTAACATCATTCACAATCAGCTCAGTGCATTGATGCTTTGGCTTGGGTAGCTATTTTAGCCTCAAAGTTGTCTTTGGTAGAGTTTATTAAGCTCCTGAGTTCTTTATTTCAGTGATAAGGGGTCTAACATTCTGGGACTCACTCTTCTTACTTTTGGTCAAAGTTCTTTTCCTTTTATTATAAAGCTTGTTAAAATTATGGTTCCTCCATGTGGGCTTCTTTCTGGGGTTTGCCCTGTGCTTGTTCTTCTAAGGTACAGCTACATCTATGCAACTATTTACAAGCTGATACAGTGTGGTGGTGTACATTTCCGTGTATTCAGTGGAGTTATCTAGGTTTTGTGGGGATTTGAAGCTTGGTAATCTATCATTTAAGAGTATGTAGTTTGTCTTAAAGAAATGTCTAAAGGTACCCTGGGTAGAAGGGATCTCTTCTTTCAATTTTATATCAAAGGAGACTGCTTTATGGTCAGACCTAACAAGCGATGAAGATATGCAAAGGATAGTGCAAGATGTTACTATATTAGTAAGGATAAGATCCAAGATGTTATTCCTCCTAGTGGATTCTCTGACTAATTGACTAATTGTTCCAGGGCTTTTGTATTGACAAAGTTCGTGAATTTCTGTGCTTGTGTACTAGCTGTGGTGTAGGTTTCCCAGTCTATAGTTGGATAGTAGGAAAATAGTATTGGGTTTAATACTGAGTGATTCTAGTTCCTGTCTACAGATGTTGTGGCTTTCTTGTGTCATAGAGAGAGTTCTATAGCTAGCTAATATATGATATGGGACCTTGCTATGGTTATTTGGGAATGAAAAAGCTCTAGTGCACCACACAGCTTTACAAGACTTGATGTGAGTCTATTCTGGATAAAGATTGAGACTTCTCCACCTTTTTCCCTCACGTATATAATAGGTGATCTAAACATGTGGAAGGCGTTTTAGCTCTGCAGAACTGGAGTGCTCTCCACTACTTTAAACTATGTCTTAGACACTGCAGAGACGTCAGTGTCCTCCAGGGTGTGAAGATGCTTGTAGGGAGTAGAGTTTCTTGTTCAGGCTCCTAGTATTGATCAGTAACAGCTTTATATTTTTCTTTGCTTGTTTCACCATGTTGGTAGGTTTATCAGATTGGAATTGCCTAAAAAGGCACTATATTGAGGACAGTCTTTGAAATAGTCAAAACCCTAGAGGCAACAAATGCAGGCTACTCCTGGCAAAGCAGCATGGTCTGTCGTTCATATCATACCGGGGTGACAAATATTGCACCCACTTTGAATGACACCAAAAACTAAGCCAATTATTGAAGTCAGTTTTTTTGTTCGTACTGCAGCATCAACCTTGGAGAAGGTAGAATGCTGCTCAATGTTATACTCATACCTGTCTTGGATACATAGTCCAAGAGCTCCATCATGCCTCTCTTCATATAGTCCAGGAAGGTACACTCAAGTCATTGACACTGGCATGAACCATGACAGTCATACTGGTTCTTGTTGTTCAAGGACTTGAGTGCATGCATGATCTGACAGATCCTGACACCAGACAAGTAACTGACCATCACTCTTTCCTTGCTCAGCCTGGTAAGAGGTGCATCTGTATGTCTTACAATGCAGTGACCTATAATACGAAAGTTTGGGTGGGTCGATGCCAATCTTATGGGGTCAGCATCTGTGAATTTGGGACTCTGTGTGCTATGTGAGGAAGTAGGCTTAACTTGCTGAGTGTGCTTTGTATCTGTATTCTGTTTTGGAGGTCTTAGAGATTTAGGTAAGTTAATCTTTAGAACCTCAGTGTATGATGGATTATGTGTATTGTGATGTCCTTGGAAAGGTGTGATGGGTGGTGTAGTTCTGACAATTTTGGTGTCTGAATTTGCTACGTGTGTTTTTTGTCTCCAAGGATATTAAATATGCACAACTCTCACATACTTTGTTATGTTGTTTGAGTAATTGATGATCGTCAGACAGCATGAGACAATTCTTCCTCTGTCTCATGTTTTCCATCTCAATCAAGCAGACTAGAGAAGCTGTGGTGAAGTGCTGGTCAATGATACCAACAGGAATAACTCTGATGGCAGGGATAACTAGAACCGCTTAGAGTTTGGTTTGTTTGAGATAATGTCTGGGTGAACCTACTAGTTAGTATTGAAAGTTCAATACAAAACAACTAGCCTGAAAATCTGTTCCTGCCACAGGCAAGAACCAGTGAACTAACTGCAGTAAAAAAAAATCACTAATTTACTACTAAAATCAATACTGTCCCCACTTACATTACCAGATTTCATACTTGCATTTACACTCCCCCAAAATCTCCCATGAATGAGTCCTTAAGACACTATCCAAGGCCAAAAACACTGCTTCTATGGATCATGATAACGTACCAGGCTGCTTACTGAGCATCCTGAAACAGGATCTGTCAGGCCCCCTGCAGAGGCTATTCAGTATCAACCACCAAATAGGCTTTGTTCTAAACAAATGGAGAATAGCAACTGCCACCCCATTGCACAAAGGTGGAGTGTCAACGAATCTAGTAAATTATAACCCCATAAGTCTGACCAGCTTCATATGTAAGGCTATGGAAAGGATCATTATTGGATTAAGCTCATAGATAATCTATGAACTCTTGATCCAAGCCTGTTCAGCTTTGTCAAGGGCAGAGCTTCCCTATTTAACCTGGTTCATTTCTTCAACAGAGTTACTGAAGAAATAAATGAGGGCAACTCAGAGCACACACTGCATATCTAGACCACACAAAGGCATTTAGCACCATCTCACTTTCACGTATTGTTGATAAACTATCCTGTTGAGATGTTAATCCCTATGCAACTCATTGGATAGCAGATTGGCTCACAAATAGAACCCAGGAAATTAGGGTGGACTGTTCCACCTCCTCCAAAATACCTGTCACTAGTAGTATACCTCAGGGTTAAGTCTTTGGGCCAATCCACTTTCATATTTACTTTGCGGATGTTAAAACTACATTTAAAGGTTTATGACTGACCGAGTTTGCAGACGACGGTAAACATGGCGCCATTATAAACATTCTAATGGACACCAAGATCCTGCATGTGGGTTTTTCAAAAAACAAAAGCTGGTGTCAAGACCATAGACTAAAACTGAATGTTAAGTTATGTGTAGTATTATCCTTCATCTAGCAAGAAGTGCTTTGTAACTATCACGTGGTAACACACCCCTGAAAGTTTATCCCACAGTTAGGGGCCTGGGAACCTTTGTACACAATGAACTGTCCTTCAGTCACCATGTATCCACTGTTATAAGAAAGTACTTTTTCACTGCACATCGTATTACTAAGATTATGATGTCTAGGTCCAAGAATGTGATCATTCCAGTATAGTCTGTACTCATCAGGCCAATCATTAAGTATAATGTCCCTTTCGGTATGTACTAGTCCAAACATTTGACAAACCTCAAATGTCCAAAATGTTTTCATACTAAGAAAATCAAGGGCCTAAATCATAAAAATGATGAAGATTGTCTCAAAGACTTGTCCCTCTTCTCGATGTCATTCAAGCTACTGAGGGGAGATCTCTGCCTCATGTACAGTACCTCGATAGATCCTGTCCTGTCAGAGCTACTGCACATTTTCAAGTCCAAAGGGAGCATAAACACCTGTTCAAGAGCTCTATATCTCTTTTTCAACATAAAAAGTATGTATCACAGATGGATAAATATGTATTACAAAGAATATCACTTCTTTGGAATCATCTTAATCTCCACATAAAGTACTTCTCTGTTACTATTCAAACATAATCTGAACAAATGGACGGGTAACTACAAATTCGCCCCTGGATTAGCACCCTTGTCCTTTATGGATAGAGTCAAGATGTTAATGTTTTGCATGTGTCAGGTTTACTCATACTTAAAATAAAAGGGCTAAATACTTCATGGAAATGTATTGCTACACCTCTAAAGATTTTCATGTATCAATAGCCTAGTAAGTACCTATAAGCAAATGAATCTATAAAAATAATTATTCTCACTTTTTATAATTTCAAATATATACAAAAAAATGACTTTTTAAAGTCAAAACGTCAACTAATCTTTAAAACTTCTTAACTTATCCCCCATCTTTTTTTTTCCATTAGCATCATTTTATTTAATTTATCATATCTTTACCTCTATTTTATAATATAATAATCCTTCATGTCTTCTTTTCCATAATCTCCAGATTACAGTGAACAATATTTTGTCCTATTTTTCAGTTTCAGATTTTTTTCTTTCTCTCATTTTCCATAAAACATCACACCCATTATTTTATTTTAAATCCACCCATTTATATTCCTTTTTAAAACTTTTTCAAAACGGTTCATTTTTAACAGTCTAAAAAAACAGTAGTTTGTTGTTTCTTCCTTATTTTCCTTATCAACAAGATTCTATACAGGAAATTCCCTGCTTCATAAGAATTTTCAAACCTTTTCTTTCATTCTATTCTTTATATCATTTTACACCTTCTTTTAATTCCTTCCAGGGATATACCACATAGTATTTTTCTTCACTATTGTTTTACCATCATCTTTTTATTTTTATCAATATCATTAATTTTTACCTTTCCTAATTTTATTTTATTTTCATATTCTTTTCCTTTCATCTTTTCTTGTTTATCAGTTCTTTTAAATCCATATTTCTCCTGCTTCTTTATAACAGTTTCTTCATTATTTGCAATTCTCTCTGGGCAGGATTCATGAAGCCTCCGTGTAAGAGTTAGCAAGTCTTACACGGAGGCTGCAGTTAAACGGGGTGATGTCAGCATGCCATGCATATTCATGAGGGCATGCTGAATCACACCCTAGGCTATCACGGTCCGTGTAGCAATGTAGGGGGCGTGTTTGCATGGTGAGTCCTGCAAAGGGACATGCCCCCAGAAGAATCACAGTCCCAAAAGGAAACTCCCACGAGGGAGTCTGCGAAAATGTCAAGAAACACAACAGCACACATGCCCCCACAGCCTATAAACCCAACTGAAATGTAAAATGTAAAAATGAACAGTTTAATTTTTTTTTATAATTTCAAAAATGTTTGCCCGTAATTGCGCTCGTTTGCGTGGGTGTGCCCTTCGCTCAGCCACAGTTGGCAGTCATTGAAAAAGCATATAAGATCTAAATATGCAAAATAAGCCAAGTAGCAATAGCGTAGCGGTAGAGACATTGGCCAAAGAGGAGGTAGTCACGGTTCGAGCCCCAACAACCTAATTTTTTATTTATAGTGAAATAAGCATGAAACAATCCCCTGACATATATGTATATATATTTAACTATAATTTAAGTAAAATGTAATGAAATGGGCCATGTATTTTTGAAGAAATCTGACACAATAAAAAAAAAATTTTATAAGTGCCCATAGCTGAGCAGCGCTCTAACAAGCTGAGTATGTTTGCCCGTAGGTGACAAGTGGTTTAACAAGTGTAATATGAGTGCCCGGAGTTGAGCAGTGCCTTAACATGCTGAAACTGTGTGCCCATAGCTGAGCAACGCTTCACACAGCGTAATATGCGTGCTCATAGCCAAATAACGCGTTAACAAGCGTAACCCATTTGCGCGAAGCTGCTCAGCGTGCCAACCAGCTTACCAGTGGGCAACGTTGAGCAACCTGTATCAAAGCCGCCTTTAAACAGACACACCTCCTAGCCAGTCTAGACAGTAGTAAAATAAAAAAAAACAATGCCCAGACTCGAACCCAGAACACTGTGCATCATAGTCAAAGTACTGAACCACTAAGCCATGACAGCTGTACTGAACAATGCAGTATTAGCATATTTATAGGAATGAATGGAAATAGAAGCATGACAAAGCAGGTTTTTTTAAGCTGATACAATTCCAAAATGGCCAATCACAGATAAGTGCGGGGAAAATGGCATATATAAGCCCCATAGGCGGGAATATACAGCATAACTTATTGTGGAACCTATTTGCAGTCAGGATGGCAGGTGTAGGAGAGGGTAGTCACTTCCGAGCACAGATGCGGGGTGTTGAGGAGTCCAAATACATGGTTTGGCTCCTAGTCCATGATCATGAGGCTCAACTCATGCAGGGCCAGGTTCTGTGGGGCGCGTACAAGGCAGAGGCGTGGAACCAGTTGGCACATGATCTCACCAGTGCCACAGGCATACCAAGGACTGGTGAACAGGTCTGTCACCACCATGCGGACCTGAAGAGACGAAAGCAGGACCAACTGAACTGTTGGATCCAAGAGGCCCGGCAAATGCCCACTGCCCCACTACTGAGTAAGTATCCATGTAATTATGTATGTAAGGAATTATCCTAGCTGATATTATGGAGATGTATGTTCCAATATTACTTCATTTATATTACAGCTGCAGGTGTGTGTTCTGCGAATCGGCGAGCCTATGGTGATAGGCTGGAGCTGTTGCGCCACCAGGCAGGTTAGTAATTATATTTCTGTAATTGTTATACAATATAAGTGAGAGAGCTTGTAAAAGAGTTCAGTGTAGTTACATATTAATAAAGTTCAAATAACACTAGAAGAAAGATTCTGCTAGTACTGTATGATTAGATAAGTGATGCAGCCTATAATCCAGAAATAAAAATTAAACAAGTCTGAAATAGAGATTTCCCACCTGTATTGTAATATCAGATAACCTGCTGCAGCCTGAAAATTAGTGGTAAACAAGCTAAAGAATAGACATGTGTCAAATACATCCCCTTTGAAAATCTGCCATATGAAACAAGTGAGTCTGTTGGAAAGGATTGTTGTAACCAAGTATGACATGTTAATAACACCTAGAATAAAGTACCATCTTGAATTGTAAAAATAAAACAAGTGAGAGTGTGAGAAAGAGGTATGAATCGACCAAGAAAGCTGTTATAACTTCTGAATAAAGTATACTGCAGTCAGTACATAATGAAATGAATGAGACAGCCACAACCAAACAGTGAAATGTTTAAAATAAAGTACTGAAGCTGGAATGTGTCTGTCCCACAATTTGGATATCTTGCTGTACCCTTGCAATATGGAGATAGTATGGTTGTATGAAATAATGAACATCCACAGTTGTCTAGAGCCATATAAATTAAATGTAGCAGGATGCTATACCTGAACACAGCCAGATATGAACGTGTATGAATAAAAATACAATGTATATTAATGTAGCAGTAACAGTCCCATCACCAACATTCCTAAGGTTACATATAGGAAACTGTACTAAGACCTGTAGGGTATATATATCTGCAGCTACTAGAGATGTACAGCATATGTATAGGTAGTTGAAGTTGTTAATGAAATATTTCTTCACCCTACCCTATATTCACAAATAATGCCATTCCACAACAAACTGGGTATGTGTATTCACAATTAATTCCTATGGACATTTGTCCTGTTGGTTCAAACATATTTGCACGTACGTTGCTGCATGTGCCCTGTTCACATATCCAAACCCTGCATGCTGTTGGATTGTGTACTGTTGTTCAAAATATGCATGTGTTATGCTTGCTGTGCAATGTTTGGAATTCATGGGTGTTTGGTTAATGGGAATACTGATGCATGCTGTTACAGCTAATTTTGAATGGTATTGTTTGTTACTAACCCAAAATGTCATAAAATATTGCTAAACATAGGACAACAGGGAAGGCGGGTTCCAGCGGACCCACCTCTCCCACCTCAGCTGGCGAGTGCACCTGGCACTAGTGCCCAGGCCGGAACCTCCTCCGGTGGCCCTGTGCCACCTTTGGGTGGAAGCACTGCAGGGATGGGGCTTGTCCCCCTCTGCAAGCATGGCCAGAGGAGACCATCCACTCACCCTCCAAAGTGTCCGGTCTGTGGTGTGTAGCGAGATCAGGCAATCTGTGCTTGAACCCCTACGCCAGCTTGAGACTCGGGTGACACAACTCACGGGTGTGCCTGCTGCCCGTCCTACACAACCCCCAGCACAGCCCCGTCCTGGGCTGTGAAGGCACAGTGGCAACTGCCCATGGGTGGGGATCTCAGTTCCACTGTTGCCATCTGTGGGCTCATGGGCTCGCGATATCCAAACATCCGTCCCCGTCAATTGTGTTTCCCCCCCCCACATATGTCATACTCCGTCCCTGTATGCGTCTTGTTTGTCTTGTCTGTTAACCTCCCCTACCTACCTCCCCAACTATACCTACTTCCTGTACCTCACATTCCACTCTCACCTGAAAAAAAAAATAAAAAAGGGCACTCTGTTCCCACAAAAAAATTACACCCCATACATAGCTGCCCATTTTGCAGACATGTCTGCTGGACATGTGAACTGGTAATTACAATTGGCTGTACAACATATTTTGTTGTCCTCACCCATCTCTCAGGGGTGGTAGGTTTCAAATTTCACACCAAATTATACACATATGCACAGCTGTTGCTGATAAAGAAATGAGCAGCTATGGGCCTTTCCTACATCCTTCCTGCAAATCCCGAGCTTGTTTTCCTACTGTCCTACACTCTTTTTGCCCCCTTTTTCACCACTGTCCTATCTCCCCATTTTCTTTTCTTTCAAAGAAATTAGCACAGGTGTGCACGAGAGTAAGCACTTTTAAGCAGTTGTAAGCGGGTGTGCGCTTGTGTGCACTTAGCTAAGCATGTGTCTTGTGAAGCTAACAGTCATGCGTGAGCACCGCGCAAACCAGCGCTAACCCACTTACAACTGCTTAAAAGTGCCTTAGTCACTCTGAATGACAAGGCCTATAGTCTGCTCAGCAGCAAAATAAAATTCCTCTGTCAGTCTCGAACCCAGGAAACACTAGTCTGCATGACTTACCACTAAGCCATGACTGATATACAAGAACTTTGTGCTGAAAGCAATATATCATGAAATAGTAGGACTGAATGTAAAGGGAATATAGGAAGGCTATTACACAAAGCTTTTCTTGTATCTTTACTGGCAATTCTTGTGGATTTGTATAACATTAGTGTGAGAAGAGAAACAGCCATGCTAGTCGGTAGCTAGTAGGTAATAATGTGACAGTAGCACCTTGCAAACTGCACACACTATCAGAGCAGGATAAACACTGCCATATTTGAATAGGTAAGAGGCCAGACCTCGCAACTGTGACTGATTTACAGGGATGTCCCTGATTTGAAAACAAATGTTAACTGTGCCCTACTGACTCCCTCTGAAATGTACTAACAGTAGGCAGAAAGGTGTTTTATCCCACGTAATGGTAACTGTCAATTACTGAAAGTATGCACTACTTGCATGTCAGAAATGGTGTAGTAATACATATTCTCAAAATATCCCACAGTCACAACTGCAGAATATCTGAAATATATCATGGGTGTATCCCACTGATATGTACCATTCCCTGAGGCTGATAAAAGATACACCTGAGAGTATCTGAGGCCTGCAAGTGTCACAAACTCACAGGCATATAATTCTGTCTGCTGTCACACACTCTGTGAATAGCTGTAGAATAGCTTCCACAAGCACACCCACATGTAGGTGTACAACCCACAAATATCAAAGGAGGTATCCAACTAATAAAATAAGGACAGTATAGCAGTTTACAAGCGCTGCATGTGCCTGCTATACATAACTGTTAGTACAAAGTACAAGGCCCCACTACTGCTCAGCAGAAAAATAAAATACCCTTGTAGGTGTCAAGCCCCACACCTTGGCCAGACCAGACTGCATGCAGTACCACCAAACCACAACAAACATATAAGGAATTGCTGCTGAAAGAAATATAGCAAGCATTACAAGGAGTGAATGTAAATGGAAAATAGGAAAGCCATAGCAACACATTCCAGTAAAGACACCTAGCAGGCATTCAAGGAGTGAATGTAAAGGCCAAATAGTGAAGCCATAGCAACAAATTGCAAGAGCCACTGCTGTATACCAGTTACTCCACAAGTCCCACAGGAAAGCACATACTCCCATTTAAACAGTATTAGTATTATTAGGTGTCAGTTAACATACACACTGAGAAGAATAAACTGGAGGAAGCAATAGTCAGGTGTCAGTACAACATGCATTTCAGTGCCTACAACACAGCCTGAAATATGAGAGACATACCAACCTTTACACTCACAGAACAGTGTCCACAGCATACCAGCATGGTCCCCACCTTGAAAATCTGAAAGGGCTATGCCTACCTAACCTAACATTTTATAGCACTGTCCTGAAATCACAGTGAGAACTGCAATTACCACACAGCAGGCTGCATGCAATTAGTAAATGCTGGCTAACAATTGGTGCAGAGGCCATCACATGCACATGTGCATATACCTACAAAAGCAGCCTGTACTCCCAGTCCACACATGCAATACTTTCATTGCAACATCCGGAGGGAGAGACAGAGAGAGAGAAAAAAAAAAAAAAAAAAACAGAAAAACAGAAAAAGAGACACAGAGACAGCCACCGAAAATAAAACAATACAAAACAGCAAGCTAACCAGCAGCAAGCCATCACAAACAGCAGTTACAAACAAAGGTAATGTAAACTAATAATAGTCTACATACTGTGAACCCTCCATATGTGTTAGCAGTCTGTATCTATATATATATATATATGAAGATGTGCATAGGGCAGGGGACATACTGCAACTGTTAGTGAAGGCTGGACATACATATGTATGTGAAGGTTGCTATGTGCACATATCAATGTAGGTTGTAGAGCAACGTACAATGTAGGTTGTACAGTAATGGATGTTTAGCAGTATGTTAGTGTGTGTATTCGTATGTGTAAATAAAAAGGTATATATATATATATATATATATATATATATATATATATATATATATATATATATTATATGTATATGTATGTATATTTATATATGTATCTATCTATAATATGCATATATGTATACATAGAGAGGGATATAGAAATAGATAGACATATATAGATAGATAGAATATGTATATACGTATATCTATATGTAATAGACACACATATATAGATATATATAGATACATACACATATACAGACAGATATGAATGTCTACAGATATGTATGTATATGAATATCTCTCTCTCTCTCTCTCTCTCTCCCCCTTTCTCTCTGTCTCTCTCTCTCTGTCTATATATATATATATATATATATATATATATATATATATATATATGGGTCTACTTTAAAAGACCGAACCGACGATTCCCCGACACGCGAAGACCAAAGCGACCAACAGGTAAGTTTATCGAAAGGGTGATTTGCCGACAGCGGAAAGACCGACAAGGGTAATGTGTGATCGCGACTCGGTAAGTGTGCGACAGTGACGGAGTTAGGAACAGTCAGGTAAGTGTGCGATATTGTGGGATTTTGGGTTAGGCTGTGGGAAAGGTGAGTGTGTGTTAGTGTCGGAGTTAGGGTTTGGGTAAGGTAAGTGTGTGATAGTGAGGGACTGTAGTTTAGGGACGGGTTAAGTGAGTTAGGTTTAGAGTCTTGGGTAGGGTGTGTGTGCGATAGTGATGGGCTTTATGTTTTTGGGTGGGTTAAGTGAGTTAGGGTTAGGGTGCAGGTAGGTGAAGTGTGCGACAGTGTCGGACCTTGGGGTTAGGGGTGGGTTAAGTGAGTTAGGGTTAGGGTGCAGGTAGGTGAAGTGTGCGATAGTGTCGGACCTTGGGGTTAGGGGTGGGTTAAGTGAGTTAGGGTTAGGGTGCAGGTAGGGTGAGTGTGCGATAGTGTCGGACCTTAGGGTTAGGATTTGGGTTAGGGCTAGTGGCTATGCTATGTAGTGTAATGTGTTGTTTACGTTCGGTGTGTCGGTGTAATGGTGTTCGGTGTTTTGCTTTGTCGGTTTTGTGTGTTGTCGGTTATCTGGTCTCGGTGATTTGTGTGTCGGCGAACTGGCATGTCGGTCTTTTATATATATATATATATATATATATATATATATATATATATATATATATATATATATATATACTGAGAGAGGCACATATGTGCAGATGTATTGCAACAGGTGCCTGGTGACAAAGGCATGGACTGAACACCAGTGTGGATACTGGAGTACCATACCCCATTCCAAAACACTTACACCACTAACCACCACATATGTGGTTGCCTGCCTACTACTGGATGTATCAGGAGGGAACATGGGAAACAAGTGTACAATAGCCTTCCCTTTGATATTCACAGTGGCGCACTAGTCTTGTAATACCTGTACATGGTACGTGTCAGCAGAAATGGTGTGTCAGCTAGGGAAATGTAGGTCACTGTACCCCTCTACACCTCACAATGTCCTACACGGTATGTACCTCCCATGACAACTACAGAAAGGGAGAAGGACACAGTCATACCTAACAAACAGTGATAATGCCCTCAAACACATTACCTATGCAGAGTGACTGACAAAACCACAGATACAGTGCCTCTCATACTACCTACACAGAGGTTACCACTGCTGGATATACATAGTTAAGTCACACCCATAACAGTTGTCCAACAACCATGGTAACACCTCACAATATCCCCAGCCTAAATAACCTATGTCTGTCATCCTTGGCACCACAGTAAAGAGCCCATGGTGGAGGTACAGGTTCCTTCCCACAAATAAGCCATACCCTGGAGTAAACCACCCAGCTTTAAGAAGCAAGGCTCCCCATTAGTAGATGTCAGACATACCCCTGTTGAATGTTATGCAGATAGGTAATATGCCATATGAGTCACCCTGTGTAACTGTTTGACAGGAGCAAGTACAATCACATTACATGTGTCCCAAGGGGCAGGGTAGCATAACAGTATGCTGCTGTAGGCCCAGGGCCAATAGCATACTACCTGCCTATGACACAATGCACACACACATGTACTCATTGCAATACCAACTTTGTGAGGTGGAATGAGTGTGCCACTGACAGTGTGCAAGGTCTGTAATGGTGTGATTGCACAGCATGACTTTGTGTCTGTCATGGTAGTGTGTGTCCTTGGTGTGAGGCCAGAGAAAGATGTGTCAGGTATTGGGATACAAACATACTACATTGCCATATGTTGTGCTGTGGTGCCCTGTATGTGACTGCGGTGTAGGTATGGTTATGGCAACAAAGACTACGGTAAATTACCAGTGAAATTTGTACTGTGCATTGCATGCATTGCATGGGTTGACAATGTTCCCCCTACATTACCTTGATACAAACCCCCAGTGTGAGGCTTTGCATTGTACCTCAAACAGTGTGCCGACTGCTGGAGTATACTTGTTTGTTGTATGGAGTGTGCCAGGCACTGTCACACAGTTGTTGGCTGAGCACTGATATGGGGTCATTTACATGTGTATCCCCCAATAGAAAGACAGATGCTATATATGGCAGTTCAGTGATATCACTACAGTAGAGTATTATGTGTGCCATATCACTTGCTCACATATTTTTCTTTCCCTTCCAGGGCGATGGTGCACCAGCGCAACCCCACGTACTCTGCTGCAGAGGAAGAGGAGATACACCAGAGCCTGGTGCGGGATTTTGCTACACTCTTTTCCTGCACCAGCCAGAACCAGCCAGAACCAGCAGGAGAGGGCTGCACTGTGGCAAGACCTTGTCTGTTGGGTAAATGACATAGGCATGCATAATCAGACATATGAGCAGGTACGCCATCACTGCAGTGATTTAATTAGAAATGTCCATCAGCGTGCGTCTGATATCCACAGGCAATAGCTTGCCACAGGTGGTGGGGTGGCTATACACCCCCCCTCACCAGACTGGAGGGGCTCCTCCTAAGTGTTGTGGCTCCAGCCCAACAACAACAACATCCGCACACATGTGTAATGATGGAGGCTGGAGCCACCCAGCATGAGGACTTGGAGCATGCAAGTAACATGCCATATCTATAGTTGACTGTTCTCTACACTGGTAGTTTATGCATGTGTGAGGTGTGTACTGTATTTGTGGCTGTTATCCTGGTAATTATTGTGCAACAGTGATATTCTCAATATCAGCAGTAGACCTGTGAAAGCCAACTGTTGTACTACTGAACTGTATCATACTCACAGTATCAATGGCACAGCTGTGCCCACTGACAATAAATGTCTTATTTGTGCAGGTCCCTCTGGTGTAACAGCAAGGCAGCCAATCCATGCTGGTGAGTGTGTAATAACAATACCTTTAATACTAATGATAATAATAGTAATAATACCCTCAAACGGTATTGCTATGTGTTTGATTGCAGGTGTGTTTGTGTCTGTGTGTTTGTATCTCATGTACAGAGGAGAGTGCATGTGTGCATGTGTGGATGTGCCCATGTGTGCATGTGCCCATGTGTGCATGTGTGTATGTGTGCATGTGCCCATGTGTGCATGTGCCCATGTGTGCATATGTGCATGTGCCCATGTGTGCATGTGTGCATGTGTGCATGTGCCCATGTGTGCATGTGTGTATGTGTGCATGTGCCCATGTGTGCATGTGTGCATGTGCCCATGTGTGCATGTGCGCATGTGTGCAGATGCCCATGTGTGCATGTGTGCATGTGCGCATGTGTGCATGTGCCCATGTGTGCATGTGTGCATGTGCCCATGTGTGCATGTGCCCATGTGTGCATGTGTGCATGTGCCCATGTGTGCATGTGCCCATGTGTGCATGTGTGCATGTGCCCATGTGTGTATGTGTGCATGTGCCCATGTGTGCATGTGCCCATGTGTGCATATGTGCATGTGCCCATGTGTGCATGTGTGCATGTGTGCATGTGGCCATGTGTGCATGTGTGCATGTGCCCATGTGTGCATGTGTGTATGTGTGCATGTGCCCATGTGTGCATGTGCGCATGTGTGCATGTGCCCATGTGTGCATGTGTGCATGTGCCCATGTGTGCACATGCACACATGCACACATGCACACATGCATGTGCCCATGTGTGCATGTGTGCATGTGCCCATGTGTGCATGTGTGCCTGTGTGCATGTGCTCATGTGTGCATTGTGCATGTGTGCATGTGCTCATGTGTGCATGTGCCCATGTGTGCATGTGTGCATGTGCCCATGTGTGCATGTGTGCATGTGCGCATATGCCCATGTGTGCATGTGTGCATATGCGCATGTGTGCATGTGCCCATGTGTGCATGTGTGCATGTGCGCATGCGCGCATGTGTGCATGTATGTATGTGTGCATGTGCGCATGTGTGCATGTGCCCATGTGTGCATCTGTGGTAACATTGTGTACACATTGTAAACTGTATTTCCTGTCTTCCTCTCACAGGTTCTGGTGTTGCTCTGGTGGTGTGTAGCAGGGAACCTGAATCCGCTGCTGGGGATAGTGATAATGATGATACCTGTGTAATGGCACAGGGAGGTGTGCCAGGGTCTGTTGTTGGTCAGCCAATCGACAGTACACAGCTGTCAACCCCATCAATGCGTACAGTCATCCTGCCAATACATCCATTGTCACCAATGTCCCTAGGTGATGGACAGCATACAGTGGGCATTGACCAGGGTAATGTGGTATCAGTGGCACATGCATCCCCTCACAGCAGCCATGGCCAGAGTCCTGACATGGTACCACACAGGCAGATGTCCAGGGGTTCTTATGGGAGCATCCATGGTAGTACTGCCCCTGTCAGACGTGCCCACAGAGGTCTTTCATCCTCAACTATGTTCCGGGCTGTAATGCAGGCACAGTCATGTATGGAACGGTACGCCAGATAGGGTCTGAGGGAGCTGAGAGCACATCGCACAGCTATGAATGACACTATGCGTGACGTTGCGACTGCCATCCGTAATTTCACAGAGGTCATTGACAGACGTTGGGGGGACACATTAGATCTGTTCCACAACTACATGTCCATGAGCCAGGGCAATGCAGGACGGTTGAGGCATCGACGTGGATGTATGCCAGCAACAGCAGCAGCTGGCAGTCATCGTGGACGACAACAAACCCGCGGCCGCTCCCATAGTGCCAGTACCAGCCCCACAAATGCTGGGTCTGTGCTGTCAACAGACCGCCCTAGGAGACCACATGCACATGGCTCTGGACAGTCCCAGCAGGGACATGTCTCCAGTCATCAACCAACTGCTTCTGATGACAGTACCCAGTCTGGCTTAGTACCTGATACTGTCCGTAGCACCCCTGCCAGGCACAGGTACCGTGTCCGTGGCCAGAGACAGTGATCTGTATGACCTGGCAGGTACAGTCTGTGGCTGTCCACAAACACCCGTATATGGCAGCCATGAGGTGGAACTGTGTGCATGCATACACACATGCATAATGCTAACACCTAGGGTTAACACATACACGCACACACTGCATCAACATTGCCCCATCTTGTACTGTTGTCCCTCACTAACACACACACACATACATGTCGACTGGTTGTATCAGTGGCAGACTCAGGCATACCAAGTACACACCCTGTGCATATGATGAAACTGTGCCACCTCCTGCAATCTGTAACATCGATGCAGGAACCGGTTAACATGGTGCTGATGCACAGGGTGACTACATAGAAGTGTAGTAATATTATCATGTTGTCAACAGTACAGTGTAATGATATCATTGTGGGTATATCCCAGCATGCCTGATGCATTAACAGTATGATTGTCATTGTATTGTTTGGTACACCCCTATTAATTACCATAGTGTAATGTCTGCACATCTTTGCATTCTGGTCGTAAGGCTGTAAACAGACGGCCACCTACATAGGTAGCACAGGGGATAAGAAAATGGAAGTAATGATACTCAATGATGGACATGTACACCGCAAGATGCATGCAGTCCAAACTCTACTCTGCTTGGAGAATGTTGATATCTGTGCAGTAATAGACAACAGGTTCAAGACTCCCAAGAGCACCCTAGCACTACCAGGTTACACCTCATATCATGCTTGACAGCCCCAAAACACAGAACTAACTATGACAGGAGGTGAGTCTCATTAAATGTCAAGGATACTGTGGTGGCAGGACAGGTAGCATACATCCTACTAAGTTGGGAACTGCTGATTGAGGGCTCAGTGTCTGTTATTCTAAATGTGTATTAGTTCTGGTTTAAGCACTTGGGCTTCAGGCCAGTTATTTTACGTTACGAAGGTTCATGGCCTGCACTGTTGTGGGAGGAGAGGCTGGACTCTGCCTGTCTGAGCTGGGAATTTCTGGCTAAAGGCTTATAGTGCCTACATATTTGAAGTGTTTCTTACTGAAATTGGTACACCTTGTTTGCTGTAGCATAGACTAGATCCAGGCCTACTAAATGTAGCTTTGTTTGTATGCCTGTTTGCTTGTTATTTCCCTGAAACACTGATTCCACCTGAAACGCGGCTTTACAGTGCCTCTGTGGATCCCTAGTGACATCTGCATTGCTTACTGTACGTATTTCCTTGTTTCACTTGACAGAAAGTTACTGTCATTTTTGCATTTAAGTTACCTGTAACACATTGCATGTGAGTTACCTGGCACTTGCTCACTAAAGCATTTATATATGCCAGCACTAACAAATTAAAAGCACTACACCATCACAAACTCACCTTGAGTACCTTGTTCCCCATTGGCCCTTTTTGTTGTTAATTATAAAGGAATTCCCAATACTATTCTAGCATGTCCAAAGGTCAGTTGTCAATCTCTTCTCCGGTCCAGCTGGTGAATCTGGGAATCTAGAGGCATCTAGAGGCAATGTTACAATGCCTCATGTACACAGACAACCCTCGCCTCCTCCCAACAAATTCCAACACATGTGAGAGATGCATCCATATTGGCAAACTGCAGGCTAAGCTATCTCAACTCAGTACTGTCAAAACCTGTCACATAGACCTACCACGACAGCAATCCAAACACATAAACACAAGTAAACATACTCGGAGTCTCTAAATAAAATTTTGCCTAAGCTGCAGACACCTCCAAAGCAGACACACAAGCAACCGCTACCCCAGAACAGAACACGTGCAACACATAGCTCACAAAGCCAGTGTGCCGAACAGTCACAGCCCTTAAGGCTAAACAACACACCTGATACACTTGCAATAGGTGCCTCTATCATCAGGTACACTGACGTCCCGCTCACCAGGCTGAACAAGGAGAAGGTCACGGTGAGATGCCTGTCGGGCGCTATGATCTGCCACATAACACAAGCACACAGGTCACTCCAAGGCATGTACAAATATGACTCAGTCAGTGTCCATGCCAGTGTGAATGACCTGAGACATACCTCCCTGGACTACATGATAAGAGAAATAGAGGAGCTCTCTGATCATGCAGCCCAGGCTGGAATGACCCTGACCTTGAGTAGCATCTTCCCCTCACCAAGAATGATGCCACAATATGAAGACAAAATGATCAATTCAACAATTGGCTTAAGTTTCGGTGTCATTCAAAGGGGATCCAATGCCTGTCAGCCTGGGATGACATGCTCGACAAGCCACGATGCTTTGCTAGGGACGGCTTGCACCTGTCACCCATGGGCTTTCGGATATTGGCAAAGGCTCTTGCTACCCCCATAGTGCCTTGTTTAGGCAAGGCTCAAAAGACAAAACCACCTCCATAGGTATCACAAGGGATAAGAACCTAAGAGTAATGCTACTCAACGCCAGCAGTGTAAACCTCAAGATGCATGCACTGGAAACTGTCCTTAGCATGGAGAACATCAATATCTGTGCAGTAACATAATCCTGGTTCAAGGCTCCCAAAAGCACCCCAGCACTGCCAGGTTATACCTCATACCATGCTTGTTGGTCCCAAAACTTGCACTGAAACAGAACAGGAGGGGGAGTATCAATATTCATCAAAGATACACAAACCTCCAAGTTGGTGGCACAGCACGAAGCATCAGAGACTATCCATGTGCAACTAACAGTGGGTAAAACTGCCTTCCATTTCATAGCCTGGCACACACCACCCTCCCAAACCCAGGAACCCCACTTGGCCTTCCTGAGAACACTGGAAATATGAAGGTCTCTCCAAACACCATTATATTGGTGGACTGCAACTACCCAAACATAGACTGGGAGCATTACTCTAGCTCCAACACCCTAGCTCAAAGGTTCCTAGCATTTATGCACTCAAATGCTATGGAACAACTTGTTACCACTCCCACAAGAGGGGGAAACATACAGGACCTGTTCTTCACCAACATGGGGACTCTATGCTCCAGACCAGAAGTGTACCCCTCACTGGTAAGATCAGACCATAAACTAATCTCACTGGATATTCACATCCCAACCCCACCCCCTGCCCACAAAACCACAGTGTAAAACTTCTCTACAGCAAATTCTACACCCCTCAAAACTGAGGTGGAATCCTTCAAAGCCCCCAGGCCTGTGGAAAATATGGCCCAGACCATAGAATTCTTTATAAATGCATTCTATGAACACCTTCAGAAATGCATGGATCATGCAATCCCAAATAAAAACAAGACCCAATCCTACAAAGGCAGATGTCCTGTCTGGTGGACCACAGCCATAACCAAACTATACAATAGAAGGAGGAAGCTACTACATGATAGAGAAAAACCCCAAAAAGGGGAGGTATCTCTGTTCAGTGTTAGCAAAATACTACAGGCACTCATAAAATCGTCTAAGGACAGCTTTGAGAGATGAAATGCACAGGACACTAAGGATAATCACAAGGCTTTCTTCAGTTATGTTAGGAACCTGGGTGGGAATTCCCAGATATGCTCAGAATTAGTCCAAAATGACAAAAGACTACACCGAACCCACAGACATTGCCAACATCCTAGCTGACAGGTTCAGCACAAACTTCTCCCCCCCTCCCCACCAGAAGGGCAAATATCTATCCCAGCAGAGTGCTATCTATCCCAGCAGAGTGCTGCCCCCCTGACGTCTCAGATGCTCAGATAAGAGCCGCCCTCTCCAAAGCAAATAACACAACATCAATGGGACCAGACAGTGTCCCGGGCTGCATCCTACATGAACTCCAAGATGAGCTAAACCCAAACATAAAACTACTGTTCAGTCTCAGCCTTACCACAGGTTATGTACCCAAAGAGTGGCGTACAGCAACAGTGGTCCCTCTCCACAAAGGTGGTGCCTCAACAGATCCTGGAAACTATCGCCCCATAAGCCTGACTAGCTTGGTCTGCAAAGCTATGGAAAGGATCATCATGGACCTCATACATAAAGATATTGGAGACCTACAGACACTGGATCCTACCCAGTGTGACTTTAAGGGCAGATCCTGCCCCTTACACCTGGTTGATTTCTTTGAAACAGTCACCAAGGCCATTGACAAGGGGAAGGTGGTCCACACAGCCTACCTGGACCTCGCAAAAGCCTGCGATACAATACCCCACTCAGGCATTATAGATAAGCTCACCAGCTTACATATACACCCCTATGTCACTAGATAGGTTGCAAACTGGCTCAAGGACAGAACACACATGGTTACAATTGCTGGAGCCATGTCAGACTCCAAACCAGTTACAAGTGGTGTCCCACAAGGCTCAGTCCTGGGACCTCTCCTGTTTGGTATATATGTCTCGGAGGTACAGGCCGACACAGAAGGACTGTGGCTGACCAAGTTCGCGGATGACCGCAAACTGGGCACTATAATTGATTCTCCAGCTGACACAAGCATCCTCCAAAAGGGCCTCATAGAAACAGACAACTGGTGCCAGAGCCATGGCCTCAATCTAAATGCCACAAAGTGTATAGTCATCCCCTTTGGCAAAAACAAAGTGGCCACAAATGACCACATAGGTGGTAATCCATTACGTATGGAAGAAGTAATTAGGGACATGGGGACCGAAGTTGATAGCAATCTCTCATTTGATGACCACGTGGCCAAAGTGGTTAGAAAAACATTTTATATAGCCCACCTAATCATGACAGGATTCACATCTAGATCAGGGGAGGTCATCATGCCTCTTTACTCATCTCTCATTAGGACCATAATTGAGTACAATGCCCCTTTTGGGATTTACCTTACCAGACACCTGCAGCAACTGGAAAGACCACAAAAGTACCTCACCAAGAGGGTCAAAGGGCTCAAACAGATGCCATATGCAGCCCAGTTAACATAACTCCATACTCAGTGGCATACCGCCTGCTCAGAGGCGATCTGTGCCAGATGTATAATGCCATGTCCAACCCGGAAGTAATGGACATGCTGCACCTCAGAAAATCAAACTCCCATCGAGCTTTGCACTCGAGAGACGTGAACCTCAGCACTGACATCAATAGGACATGCTGGAGGGACAGATTCATAACCCAGAGGCTCCCTTCACTCTGGAATAAAATCCCAGTCCAGGTTAGGCAGAGTCCCTCATTGACTCTCTTCAAGAGGAATCATGATGAGTGGATGGGGGATTGTAGGTGTACCCCGGGTATCACTTCTGTGTCAATGTTAGACAGAGGCACAGTATACTAACCTCAAAAAAGGGCATAGCAACATTAAGCTAAACTGGGTGGCGAAAGCCAAACACACTCTGGCTTGGCTTATAAATGCCCTAGGGCAGATAGCCTAGTATGAACCTATGAACCTATACCCACACCCCCAGGTTGTTGCCACAGTGTGACGCATCACAGACTATCCATATGCAACTAACAGTGGGTTAAACTGACTTCCAGTTCATAGCCTGCTACGGACCACCCTCCTAAACCCAGGTAACCCACTTGGCCTACTTAAGAATACATGAATATCTGCAGGTGTCTCCAAACAACAATATATTGGGCAGCTTCATTTACCCACACATAGACTGGGAGCATTACTGTAGCTCCAACACCCTAGGTGTAAGGTTCGTAGAATCCATACACTCAATTGCTATGGAACAACGTATTACCACTCCCACAAGAGGGGAAAACATGCTGCACCTGATCATCACCAACATGTGGACTGTATGCTCCAGACCAGAAGTGTATCCCTCACTGGTAAGATGACACCATAGACTACTCTCACTGTATATTCACATACCAAATGCAGCCCCTGCACAGAAAACCACAGTCATAAAGTTGTGTAATGCAAATTCCATGTATTCACATGAGGCAGGCTTCAGACATGGGAACATACCTCATGTGTGCATTGACATTACTGATATAATCTATGTCATACAATATTAAGAGCAACACCCCAGACACATGGACAAACTGTGTGGCAAAAACACACATGGCATTTGTAGGATTCAAACCCCTACCTAACTATGTTATGACACTTGAGAGAGACGCATTAGCAGAGTGCGCTATTCACATTACTGGGAGGTTTCCCTTCTCCTGCAATACTTATAGCGTGCTGACATCATCAGTGTTTAGAAAGAGGAATGTGCATCATGTAGTGTGTTCTTCTAGTTGCCAAAAGGGACATTCCTTTTACACAGAATTGCACACACACTAACCCAAACACACACTGAACATTTGCAGGAAAGAAACCGCTACCTAACTATGTTATGACACTTGAGAGAGACGTATTAGCAGAGCACGCTATTCACATTACTGGGAGGTTTCTCTTCTCCTGCTATACTTATAGGGTGCTGACATCATCAGTGTTTAGAAAGAGGAATGTGCATCATGTAGTGTGTTCTTCTAGTTGCCAAAAGGGACATTTTTTACACACACACTAACCCCCCCTCACCCAAACACACACACTGACCATTTGCAGGATTCCAACCCCTACTTAACTATGTTATGACACTTGAGAGAGACACATTAGCAGAGCACGCTATTCACATTATTGGGAGGTTTGCCTTCTCCTGCTATACTTATAGGGTGCTGACATCATCAGTGTTTAGAAAGAGGAATGTGCATCATGTAGTGTGTTCTTCTAGTTTCCAAAAGGGACATTTCCTTTACACAGAATTGCACACACACTAACCCCACTCACCCAAACACACACTCAGCATTTGCAGGATTCAAACCCCTACCTAACTATATTATGACACTTGAGAGAGAGCACACATTAGCGGAGCACACTATTCAAATTACTGGGTATCTGTTCTTCTCCTGCAGTATTTATAGGGTGCTGACATCATTATTTATATAGAAGTATGTACATCTATTACTATCTGTCAGTTAGGGGGAATAGCATATATATACATTAACAGCCGCCTACTTCAGGGTCAGATATGCACATCAGCACTGCCAGGTTATGCTTTATACCATGCTTCGTGACCACAGGACATGTAACACACAACACAACCAGTTCAGACCACCCCTCCCATATCCAGGACACACACTTTGCTTCCCTGGGAACAGTGTAGGATATGAAGGTGTTCACATACACCATTACAGTGGTTAACGTCAGGTACAGGTATATTGTGTGGGGGAACTACTCAGGCCTCAACAACATCACCCTACAGCCACTACAATTTGTGAATCCATGTGCTATGGCAGGACCACTCACCACAGCCACAAGGGGGAATACATATTGGACCTGACCATCTGCAACAAGAGGACTCTATGTTCCACACCAGAGGTAGACCACCATTGTTAATATCTGACAATACCCAACTTTCCCTGGACATCCATATCCCATCCCCACCCCCAGGCAAAGAAGTCACTGCAAACAAAGTATTTATCAAAAGCAGACTTTGCACTTGTGAAGACTGGGGTGGAAGACTTCAAAGGACCCATGCTGGGGGATTATACAGGCCACTCTGCATAATCCTTGACAATTGCATTCTATGAGCATCTGGAAGGTTTGCATTGATCATGCTATCCCAAATAAACCCATGACTCCTCCACAACAGGAGACCTGTCTGGTGTACACCGGCCATATATAAGCTGTACAACAGAAGGAGGGAGCTAATACATTTCAAAGCAATATCCCACAGAGGGAGGATGTCTCTGAACAGTATTGGCATGACACTTCAATCCCTCAAACTCATCACGTCAAAGTGTTGACAGTGAAATTGTCCAGACACTGCAGATAAGGCTCCCCTCAGTTTGTAATTGACACCCAATTACTGTTATAAGTCCTCACCAACCCTCTTCCAGCAAACACCAGCCACATGGATGTGACATTGCAGATTCAACCCCTGGGATCTCCACTGTGTCCCTGCTTGACGGAGGCACAGCATACTAGCCTTAAATGGTGCCTTCTGTGACCTGCTTTACAGAGGCACAGTAGCCTACTATACTGGGGAGGCAGATGCCAAGCACACTCTGGCTAAGCTTGTATTCCATAGGGCAAACAACCTAGTATTGACCTCTACACCCATATGTTTAATTTTCAGATGCACAATATTTGTTGCTGATAAACTGTTTGCAGGTCTTTATTGCCATAGCTTTCCCTGTTTCTATGAACAACTTGTGTATCTGTGGAAGATGTTTGAATATGAGAGGGATCCACTATTTAACTTATGTCTCTGTAGTCATTTAACTGTGTGCACTGGGCAGATTGCTGTATTGTGGTTGGTTCCTGGATTAACACATACAAATACCAGATATGTGTGGCCAACTGCTAAACTGAGACATGGCCTAAGTGTGTGAGCATGCACAGTTCAGGCTTTCCATGGTTTGTTGCCTGACATATGTCTCATTTATCAAAGTGTGCGAGCATGCCCAGTGTGAGCTTTCCATATGTTGAAATCTGCAGTCCACCACATTTGTGGTTGTGTGTGAACTTCAACAATATCTCACATTTATAGTTGTGTGTTGGGAGTCATGTTGTGTACATACTGCCCAACTGCTTTGTGTCTGAACCCAGCAGGGATTATACTGTGCCTCCAGGGTTTCCATGGGATAGTTTGCATACAGTTGTCAACATCCTTTCATACTGACCAAACACTGTAATATTGTATAGTGTACTGGTTCAGTACTTTCACTGTGGTGGACAGTATCCTGGGTTTCAGCCCTATCACTGCTTTAAATATTCATAGTGAGCACACCAGACTGGTTAAGGGCCAGTTGTGCACATATGACCATGTTGCATTTTGTTCAGATATGGACTACTTAAACCAGGCTTGTCCAACATTGGTAGTGTATTCCGCAACTTGGGTGGACATTGACAAACACTAGCAATGTGCCCTAGACCATTCCTACTGCTAGTCAGAGAGTGTGTTTGTCCTTCAACACACATTGTAACTGGATTTTGCCATGACATATTTCAAGGTTAGTATACTGTACCTCTGTCTACCTGTGACATAACAGTGATACCCAGGGTAAACCTACCATCTCCCATCCACTCATCAAGATTCCTCTTGAGGAGAGTCAATGAGGGACTCTCTGGCTAACCTGTACTGGGAGTTTACTCAAGAGTGGAGGGAGCTTCTGGGTTATGGATCAATCACTACAGCATGTCCTATGTATGTCAGTGCTGGGGTTCAGGTCTCTCATGTGCATTGCTCACTGGCATTCAGATTGTACAAGGTGCAGCATGTTCATTGATTCCAGCTTGGACATGGCTTTATACATCAGGCACAGATTGCCTCTGGGCAGGCAGTATGGCACTGTGTGGAGCTGCAGTTTGTTTAATCAGGCAACACATGGCATCTGTTTGAGCTCTTTGATCCTCCTGGTGAGGTACTTTTGCGGTCTTTCCAGTTGCTGGAGGTGTCCGCTGAGGTACATCCCACAGGTGCCATTGTACTCAATTGTGAGGCTGATGAAGGATGACTGAAGAGGCACGATGACCTCCCCTGATCTAGATCTGACTACCTTCATGATTAGGTGGGTATATGGTATGTTTCTGTAACCACTACAGCCACATGGTTATCAAATGCAAGATATCTACCAAATTGTGTCCCCAGGTCTCTTATTACTTCTAAAGTACTTAATGGGTTAACACCTATGTGGTAATTGGTGGGCACTTACTGTTTATCCACAGGGGATGACTATAAACCTTTCTGCAATTAGCTTGATGACATGGCTCTGGCACCAGTTGTCTGTTTCTATGTGGCCCTTTTGTAGGATGCTTGTGTCAGCTGGAGGGTCAGATATGGTGCACAGTTTGTAGTCCTCTGCAAACTTGTTCAGACACAGTCCTTCCATGTTGGCCTGTACCTATGGGAAATATATACCAAACAAGGGAGGTCCCAGGACCGAGCCTTGTGGGATGTCAGTTGTAGCTGGTTTGTAGTCTGACATGGCTGCAGCATTTCTGACCATGTCAGTTCTGTCCTTGGGCTGGTTTGCAACCCATCTACTGACATAGGGGTTTATAGTTAAGCTGGTGAGCCTATCTATAATGAACACGTGGGGTATTGTATGGAAGGCTTTTGCAAGGTCCAGATAGGCTGTGTGGATCACATTCCCCTCATCAGTGGCCTTGATGACTGTTTCAAATGAGTCAAACATGTTTAAGGGGCAGGATCTGCCCTTAAGAAAGCCATGCTGGGTAGGGTCCAGTGTCTGTAGGTCCCCAATATCTTTATTTCTGAGGTCCCTGATGATCCTTTCCATAGCTTTGCAGACCGAGCTTGTCAGGATTCTGGGGTGATAGTTTGCAGTATCCATTCAGGCACCACCTTTGTGGAGAGGAACCACTGTTGCTGTACACTGCTCTTTGGGTACATATCCTGTGGTAAGGCTGAAACTGAGCAGTAGTGTTATTTGGTGTTCCATTCCTCTTGGAGTTCATGTTGGACACAGCCCAGGACACCATCTCGTACCATTGATGCTGTGTGTTTTGCTTTGAAGATGCTGGCTGTTACCTCAGCATCTGCAATGTCAGGGGGCCAGCACTCTTCTGGGATAGATATTTGGCATTTTTTTTTGGGGGGGGGGGAGTTTGCACTGAACCTGTCAGGTTGGATGTTGGCAATGTGTGTGGGTTTTGTGTATTGTTTGTAATATTTGGTAATTCAGAGCATATCTGTGAATTCCCAACAAGGTTCCTACCATCAGTTAAGAAAGCCTTGTGATTATCCTTAGTGTCCTGTACAATTTGTATCTTCATAGGTTCATACTAGGCTATCTGCCCTAGGGCATTTATAAGCCTAGCCAGAGTGTGCGTGGCTTTCGCCACCCATTGCTATGTGAATATTATGCCCATTTAGGGTTTACTTTACTGTGCCTCTGTCTAGACGTGACACAGTGAAGACCCCCAGTGTAAATCTACGATCTCCCATCCACTTGGCAAGATTCCTGTTGAAGTGAGTCAGTGAGGGGCTCTGCCTAACATGGAGTGGGATTCTGTTCCAGAGTGTAGGGAGCCTCTGGGTTATGAATCTGTCCCTCCAGCACATCCTATTTATTTATGCGTTGAGGTTGACATCTCTCGCTCTCACGGCTCTGATGGATTTGGATTTTCTGAGGTGGAGCATGTCCATTAATTCTATATTGGACATGGCCTTGTACATCAGGCATACATCGCCTCTGAGTATGCAGTATGTGACTGCATATAGCTGGGGTGTCGTCAGCCAGGCAGCATATGACAAATGTTTGAGACCCTTTATCCTCTTGGTGAGGTACTTTTGAGGTCTTTCTAACTGCTGCAGGTGTCGGGTAAGGTACATCCCAAATGGGGCATTGTACTCAATTATGGGCCTGATAAGAGAAGAGTATAGGGGCACAATGCCCTCTCTTGATGTTGATGTGAATCCTTTCATGATAAGGTGGCCAATATAGAAGGTCTTCCTAGCCACGTTGGCAATGTGAGTGTCACATGAGAGGTTACTGTCCACTTGTGTCCCTAGGTCCCTGATTACTTCTTCCATATGTAATGGATTACCACCTATGTGGTAATATGTGAGTACCTTGTTTGGTATTTGGAGAGACATTCATACTCTCCAGTGCCTTCAGGAAGGCTGAGTGGGGTTCCTGGGTTTGAGATGGTGGTCTGTAGCATACTACAAACTGTACAGCAGTTTTGCCTATGGATGGTCTCTGATGCTTCGTGCATTGTCAGTAACCTGGATGTGTGGGTATCTTTGCTGACTATGGATACTCCCCCTCCTTTTGTGGTTTGGTCCAGGTTTTGTGGCCGAAAAGTATGATATGAGGTATAACCTGGTAGTGCTGGGGTGCTCTCAAGAGCCTTGATGCAGGTTTCCGTCACTGCAGAGACATCGATGTTCTCCATACTGGGGAGGGCCTCGAGAGCGTGCATCCTGAGGTTTGGACTTCTGGCATTGAGCAGCATTACCCTTATGTTTTTTCCACTTATGTTTTCTAGGGAGGTGGGTTTGTCTTTTCTGCCTTGCCTACAAAAGGCACTATGGAGGTGGCAAGAGCCTTAGCCAATATCCAGATGCCCAGGGGTGACAGGTACAAGCCATCCCTGGCAAAGTAGCGTGGCTTGTCAAGCATGACATCCCAAGTAGACAGACGTTGGATCCCCTTGGAATGACACCAGTGATTGAGCCAATTGTTAAAGCTGATCATTCTGTGTTTGTACTGTGGCATCATTCTTGGTGAGGGTAGGATGCTGCTCAGGGTCAGAGTCATACCAGCCTGGCCTACATAATCGGAGAGCTCCTCTATGTCTCTTTTCATGTAGTCCAGTGAGGTACGGCTCAGGTCATTCACACCAGCATGGACAATGACTGAGTCATATTTGTACTTGCTTTGGAGTGACCTGCGTGCTTGTGTTATGTGGCGGACTGTAGCAGCCTACAGCAGCTTACTGTACCCTTTTCCTTGTTCAGTCTGTTGAGCGGGACATCAGTGTGTCTGACTATGGAGTCACCTATTACAAGTGTATCAGGCATGTTGTTTGTCCTTACGGGCTGTGACTGTTTGGCACACCGACTTTATGTACTATGTGTTGCATGTGCTATGTTTGGAGGTAGTGGTTGCTTGGGGTGTCTGCTTTGGAGGCCTCTGTTGATTTGGTGGATTTTTAATTAGAGCCTCCGAGAATGTTTTTGTGTGTTTATGTCTTTGGTTTGCAGTTGTGATAGGTCTGTGTGAGACTGGGTTTGTGGTGTGTGTGGTTACCTTCTCCTCCTGACTAGTTTTGACAGTACTGAGTTGAGAGAGCTCAGCCTCCAGTTTGGATACATGGTTGCATCTCTCACATATATTTGTATTTCTTGGGGGGAGGAGGGGGTTGTCTGTGTACATGGGACAGGTGTAACATTGCCCAAGATTCAGATTCAACTTGTTGTAGCTGGCCTTAGTGGATTTTATGAGTGGCCATATTTTATTGTCATAATACTGATTAGAGATTACTTCCCTTTTTGGGTTTGCTCTATCATGTAGTAGCTTCCTCATTCTCTTGCATGGTTTGGTAATGGCTGGGGTCCACCATGCCAGATGCCTGCGTGTATGGTATTGGGCCTTGGTTTTATTTGGGAATGCATAATCCATGCATTCCTGACAGTGTTCATAGAATGCATTTATGAAGGGTTCTGAGGTGTGGCCCATATTTTCCACAGGCACAGGGCCTTTAATGGATTCCACATCAGTTTGGAGGAGTGCAACATTTCCTTTTCACATGTTTTTCACTGTGGTTTTCTGGCCAGGGACTGTGGTCAGGATGTGAATATCCAGTGTGATTACTCTATGGTCTGATCTTACCAGTGAGGGATACACTTGTCATCTGGCCATAGAGTACCCATGTTGCTGATTATCACATCCAGTATGCTTACCCCTCTTGTGGGAGTGGTACGTTGTTCCTGAGCATTTTGGTTTATGGATTCTAGGAACCTTTGGCCTAGGGTGTTGGAGCTGGAATAATGCTCCCAGTCTATGTTTCAGTCACCCAATATGATGTTGTTTGAAGAGCTTGATATTTCCATGTGTTCCAACGTAGGCCAAGTGCAGTTCCTGGCATTAGGAGGGTAGTCTGTAGCAGGCTACAAACTGGGAGGCAGTTTTAACCACTGTTACTTGACCATGGATAGTCCATGCTGCTTCTTGTTGTGGTACCAACATGGGGGTGTGGTTATCCTTGACAATTATTGCTAGTCACCCTCCTTTTGTAGTTTGTTCCATGTTTTGGGGCTGTAAAGCACGGTATGAGGTGTAACCTGGTAGTGTTAGGGTGCTCTTGTGAGCCTTGACCCAGTTTTCTGTTACAGGATAGATATCAACATTCTCCATGCTGAGGGGAGTTTAGACTGCATGCATCTTGCAGTTTAGACTTCTGGCATTGGGTAGCATTACATCTAGGTTCTTATCCCTTGTGATACCTATGGAGGTGGGTTTGTGTTTTGAGCCTTACCTATTCAAGGCACGATGGGGGTGACAACAGCCTTTGCCAGTATCCAAATGGCCAGGACTGATAGGGGCACACCATCCCTAGCAATTGTAGCATCGTGTCTTGCTCAGCATGCCTGGCACGCATTGGATCCCCTTTGACTAACAGCAAAACTTAAGCCAATTATTGTAATTGATCATCTCATCTTCATATTGTGGCATCATGCTTGGTGAGGGTAGGATGTTAGTCAGGGTCATCAAGTTTGCATATACTACATGGTGTTACATTGCTTAACACATGGCAATCATGCCTCAGGTGGTGCTGCAGGGCTGTCTATGTTGGATGCACATACTACACTCCCTGTATATGTTTGATAGCAGGTTGTGTGAACTTAGGCATCCCTTTTACTATATGTGTGAGTCAGAGAGAGGTATAATTTCCAGGGTTCCTACTGAGCCAGTGTATGTGCTATGCGTTGCCGCTTTGCCAAGGCCAAGGCATACTGAGCACGCTCTTTCTGCCTACTGGGGCAGGCTCAGGTTGTTCCTCCTCCGAGTCACACTCTGCCTGTGATTGCCTTGGCAATGGTGGGGGGCTGTTTGGCCCAGCCGTATGCTGGTCCTGCTGCAGCTGTTTTCGCAGAATCATATTATGTAGCATAGCACATACCATGACAATTTGGGTACATGTAGTTGGTGAGTACTGCAAGGCTCCACCAGATGTGTCCAGGCACCAGAACCATGACTTGAGCAGCCCAAACACATGCTCGATTACATTTCGTGTTTGTGTGTGTGCCTCATTATGGCGTTCTTGTTCAGGTGTGTGTGCATTTCTGATGGGTGTCATCAGCCATGGCTCCATTGCATAGCCAGCATCCCCTACTAAGTGACCATGTGGGATGTCCCCATTGGCAAATGTCTGGTACAGCTGAGTCAGATGCCAGAAATGGGAATCATGGTAGCTTCCAGGGCAGCCAGCACACACATTCATTATTATGCCCTGGGCATCACACACGACCTGGCAGTTGATGGAGTGGAAGCCCTTGCGGTTAATGTAGGCCCTACCCCACTCACCAGCTGGTGCTTTGATGCGTATATGCGTGCAGTCTATTGCACCCACTACCTCAGGGTATTCCGCTATTTGCTGGAAGAGACGCATATTGCTGGCCAATACCTCACATGAATTGGGGAAATATACATGCTCACCGACATGTGCTGACATGGCATCCAGGAACTGGTGCAGTACCCTGGATGCTGATGCCTGTGATATCCCCATCATATCACCAGTTGGTCTCTGGAAGGTACCTGTTGCTAGTATTCTTAGGCCAACACATACCTTGGTTTCCACTGGGATGGGTTCCCCTCTGTTGGTTCTGTGTGTGAGGCGTGGCCTGCACAGCTCAACAATTTGCTGCAGGAGGTCTCTGTCCACTCTATAGCGCTCCACTATCTCCAGCTCATGTAACCCCTGGTAGGTGACGCTGGGCCTGTACACTCTTCTCCGTCTCCTCACTGTGGGATGTCCGGCAGCATTTGCATAGTCACCACCCTCAGCAAGTTGCATATGTCTCCTTATAACAGCTATGGCAGCCCCTAGCATTTTTGGTCTGAGTGAAGCTTTTTCAGTTTTTACTTCTAATAGCTTACTCCTCTGTTGCAGTGTATCTTGAGAGAAACATTCTGCACTGTTGTTTGCAGAGTTTTAAGTGCTGGGCTGGGCTACTGTTCTGCCTGTGTAATTGCCTTCTTCTGATTGTTTTCACCTGCTAGCTCTGCCAGTACTCCCTGCTAGCTTCCTACTATTTCCCATGCTTCCTTTTTCCCTTCTGTTTCCTCAGGGGGGAGCGACGCGCATACCAGCGAAAACACGCTCACAGTGGCTAACATGCATGCACACATGCTTAGACAGACTAGAATCTGCTTATTCGGGTTAAAACATGCGCACACCAGCGCAAACAAGCTGACAGGTGTTTAAACAGGCTCCTACATGCTTATTCTGCCTTAAACACGCGCACTCACACTTACACACGTGCACTCTAGCTTACTCGTGCCTACCAGTGCGCACACGCACAAATGCACGCCCTGCAAGAACCTTTGGTGTTATCCATAGTGTACACCTTCCATTTCTTGGCTTTCCCATGCCTACTTGTTGACACTCCTCTTTCCATGATGTCTGACTGACAGCCTTCACATGCCAGTGTGCTCCAATTAGCTGCATTCCTTTCATACATTCCCCGCTGTGATGTCACCTATTTTCTACTCTGTTACTCCCCCTTATCCTACTCCTACACTGCACGGAATGTGCTCATTTCCAATGTAACAGTGCGATTCACTATCCTACCACTCATTTACATAGGATTGCCTACTAATGCTTAGTTACATGTCTTACACTCAGCTTCCCCCCTTAGCAACCCCTACTCGGTGGCCATGTTGTTTTAGCCTGCTATTCCCTTCCATTGTAAATTCATGCTTTGCATAAACCCACATTTGTGGGTTTAATTTTTTTATTTTTCTCTTTTTTTTATAGCGCAGCCCGTTTGCACGGTGCTGTAATACGTAAACATCGGCGATCGCCAGGAAAAAAAAAATTTTATGTTTGCATCGGGGTACGTTGCCAGTGGCCACATATTTGGCCATTTGCATGTTGCCTGGGACATTTACAACCTTTATTTGGAGCTGACAAGGCTCCATTGTGTTATTTGCAGAATGGTACTCAGTTATCAACTGAGTACATTTCTGCAGATAACACGGCTCTTACACGGGCAGGTTTCTGCTTCCTGGATCGCAAAATTACCTCATTTGCATGCCTTTCGGCTGCAAGTGAGGTAATTAGCATATCCACGACCTGTCTGTGTAAGAGCCGTTTTAGGTGCACTCTTACACGCACATTCAGGCTGTTCCTGGATCGCGATGGCTGCATGGAGTCTTACACTACTCTTAGACTCCGTGCAAGCCATCGTGAATCCTGCCCTCTGTCTTTCACCTTCTACCCAAAGGTCATAATTATAAAACCTCCCATAACCTAACCAACTTCAACAAGCAACTTTTTACTGATATACTCAAATCGTTAAACTGGCCCATACTGAAAATGTTACCGCTGGATGATGCAATTAACTACTTTAACAAATTATTTCCCTTAATAGCCTAGCATCAAATAAAAAGAACAAAAATCAGTCATGCCCCTTGGCTAACAAAGTCCACAAAAAAACTACGACTAAACAGAGACAAAGCTTGAAAGGAATGGCAAAAGAACAGAAATGACCATAAACTCCAAAACAGTAGATAGCTATGCAATCAAGTAAAGAAACTTGTAGCTATTAATAAGAAACAATACTTTATACAACTAACTGACCACAAAAACAACCCCAACAAGTTTTGGTCTACCATCTCATCACTTCTCACCCCAGGATCCAAACAAAACCCCTTCCCATTTACAGACAAATTTCCACCATAAAACTGCAGTCAACTTGGTCAATGATCCCAATAAACCCCATATTCCCAACGCCATAGATAATTACAATTCATCTCTCTCTCAAACGTCATCCAAACATATCACACTCCCATCCCCCTACTCAAAAATTCTCTGCTACTGCTTCTAAACATCAAACTCTTTCACTGCATCCTATATCCACTAACTATATATGTAAACTACTGCATAAAATTAAACCCTGCTCTCTTTCTGCTGATTATCTTCCAGCTGAATACTTGAAAATTGCTGCTGATGCCATTGTGTACCCAGTCAGTATTCTCATTAATAGATCCATTTTAGAATCCCATGTTCCCGCCTTTGGAAAAAAAATGAATTATAACCCTGTTACACAAAGGAGGTAAATCTACGGAATTATCTAATTTCTGCCCCATCACCATCCTATCACCTCTCTCCAAACTCCTGGAAAAATGTGTATACAAAAAACTCTTTGACCACCTAATCCACAACTCGTTGACCACCTAATCCATAATGAGCTACTAACACCCACCCAACACAGCTTTAGACCTACTCACAGTACAACAACCACAATAATATCCTTCACAGACACAATCAACAAAGCAATGGACTCTGGATTACTAACCTCAGAGCTATTTCTTGGTCTGTCGAAGGCCTTCGATACTGTCTCACACCCAAAACTCTTACAACAGTTTTCTTCCACTGGCCCTTCTAGTTCCTCTCTACGGTGGTTTTCCAGCTGCATATCTGACTGATAATAATGTGTCTCTCACTATATACCTAACAAAACTTGTGTTCCACAAGGATCCATCTTTGGACCGCTCTTCTTTATCACCTTCATAAACAATCTCCATATTGCTTCCTGCTAATGTTCCCTAATCCAATACACCGATGACTCAAATCTCTTCTCCTCTTCCCACAAGAAAGAACACCTCAGACAAATAACACAAACTGCCTTCTCCTCCATTGAATCCTGGCTCAATAATGAGCAACTATTACTCAACCCCACCAAAACCAAACTCCTTTTTACAACAAGGGCAAACTCAGCTGACTTTAAAATATTTTCATTAAATAAAACAGAAATCAAAGTAGTCCCTTATACCAAATAACTAGGAGTAACACTAGATAATAAACTTACCTCTGACCTTCATATACATACTATCAAAAAAAAAACCTCATATCAAATTAAGGGTGCTCTATTGGCACAAACATTTCATGGATACAGCTACCAAAACAACATTAGTCTCAACCTACTTGCTACCCTCCTTACTGTATGGAGTCCCCATTTTAACCACTCTTCAGACTACACTAAAAATAAGCTTGAATTCTGTTATAACAAAATTGCTAAATTTGCAACAGGCATATCATATTTTAAGCAACACTCTTTGGCTCTTACTCCCCTTAACTGGTTGGAATTCCCTCACCATCTTAACTTACAATTGCCCATGAAACTCTCTACAATCCTAAAGCCTGCGCCACCTTAAAATCAATACTTCAAATCTATACACCTAACCGAGCTCTCCACTCTGAAGACAAACAGCTTCTAGTTCTATATAAACCAAATAAAACCACAAAACAATGCCTATATCCTACTATGGAACGCACTACCCTTAGATGTTAGAACTATCTCTAACTTCAAAATAATTCAGGTTTAAACTAAAAGAGTTCCTACTTAGGTCACGCAACTGTCCCTGTTCCAAACCAAGCTGACTCCCTTGCCCTTTCTCTAACCACAAGTTTAACTACTTCACTCCTACCTCCTCCCCATTTACCGTCTCACTTTTCCTTCATCTGAACTGCATTTATTTCCTCTACTAACTTTTTCTTAGGTTCATAGGTATTTACTAGGCTAAGGACCACAAGGGCCTTTTTAAGCCTAGCCATGCATCCCAAATCTCTGACGAGTTCTAACACCCTTGATAAGTGTAAGCATGAGCCTGGGAGATGAACTATTTACAGGTTACCTGTTTGCATGAGAGGCATAGGTGCCAAACCAGGGATGAATTTCCAGTTTCCCATCCAAGTTCCACTTGAATTGGATTAGGGAGTAACTCTGCTTCACATGGATGGGGAGCCTGTTCCATAGATAGGGTAGTCTCTGGGATACATACCTATCTCTCCAGCAGGTCCCATTTATATCACAGTCAAGGTTTAAGTCTTTAGAACGGGTAATTCCGGTACTGTTTGTTTTGTGGATATGCAGGAGGTCCATCAGAGTGGGGTCTGACTATGCCCTGTATGTCAGGCATAGATCTCCCCTAAAAAGTCTGTAGGACACAGAATACAGGGACACAGCCTTGAGGTGGTCTGCATAGGACATATTACTTATGCCCTGTATTCTTTTAATGAAGAACCTCTGTGGACGTTCCAGCTGTTGGATGTGCCTGATTAGGTACATACCAAAGTGGGCATTGTACTCAATGATAGGTCTGATGAATGCCGAATAAAGTGAAACAATGACTTCCTTGGACTTAAGTTGCCATACCTTTGTTTACAAGTTGCACAACATAGAATGATTTCCTCACCACTGTAGACATGTGATGATCAAAGGCTAGATTACTGTCTATGTGTGTCCCTAAGTCCCTGACTACTAGGTCATCTCTAAGGGGTGTGTTGTCAATACGATAGTTACCAGGGATGGATGACTTCCCAAAGGATACTATTATGCATTTTATGGCATTTAGTTTTAGTCCATGACTCTCACACCAGTTGTTTATCTGTGTCAGCCCCTCCTGGAGACATTTGTGTCAGTGTGAGAGTCAATAACAGCTCCTAATTTGCAATCATCTGCAGATTTAGTCAGCCAGAGACCACTACATTGGCCTTGACTTCTGAGAAGTAAATGCCAAACAGGAGCAGTCCAAAGACTGATCCCTGAGGGACTCCACTTGTGACTGGCCTCTTTGTAGAGGTGGACTCCCCAATTCTAACTTCCTGGGTCCTGTCTGTGAGCCAGTTGGCTATCCACTGGGTGACATACGGGTTTGTACCTAACCTCTTGAGTTTGTCAACAATTCCTGAGTGGGGTACTGTGTCAAATGCCTTGGCCAGGTCAAGGTAGGCAGTGTGAACGATTTTGCCCTCATCCATTGCTTTGGTAACCATTTTCAAACAAGTCCACCAGGTTGAGTAGGCATGATGCCCTTTATGAAACCAAACTGTATTGGGTCCAGTATCTGGAGGTTTACTATATCTCTGTTGATCATCTCCATGATAATTCTTTCCATGGCTTTACATATAAGACTAGTGAGACTTACTGGTCTGTAATTTCCAGGGTCTGCAGATGGCCCACATTTGTGTAGAGGGATGACTGTTGTCTTTCTCCATTCATGAGGCATGAAGCCTGTTTGGAGGCTACAGTTAAATAGTAATTCCAGAGGCCTTGATAGGTCATGTTTCATGCTATTTAGAAGACATCCTGGGATATTGTCTGGGCCCATTGACGCAGTGTTCTTGGTCTTAGAGAGAGCATTAAGGACCTGTTCCCTAGTGATAGTAGGGGGAGTTATATTTGATGATATTTCCTGAGGGAAGGTTGAGGGGAGAAAGGAGTAAAGTTGAAGTTGAGTTTATCAGCCGGGATATTTTTCTATATCTTCTGGCTCAGTATATGTGGCTCCATTTACAATGAGCTCCGCACACAAGTGTACATTGCCTTTGAGGTTGCAGACATAGCTAAAGAATGCTTTGTGGATTTCCATGGCCTGGGAGGCCAAACTTACCTCAAATCTGGCTTTGGTAGATTTTATTTGTCCTCTGAGTTGTTTGTTTAGTTTAATGAGAGTGCTTTTATCCTGCTGGGTGCTGCACCTCCTAATTTTTGCCAAGAGTTTCCTCCTCCTGTTATACATCCAATTGATTTTGTGATTCCACAAGGGTGGCTGTTTTTTGAGTTAGTTCGGTATTTCTTCCTGGTGGGTACACCTGCCTCTATGCAGCTATTAACATGCTTATACAGTGTTTCTGTGAACAGTTCTGCACAGGCAAAAGTGTTCTCAGAGTTTATAGGGGCTTGAAATTTTGCCAGGTTCTCACTTAATAGCAGGAGGTTAGCCTTAGAACAGTTCCTGAATATTCCCGGTTTAGCTGGGGGTCCATGTTTTATTTTTACTTCAAAGGAGACCATTTTGTGGTCTGACCTTACCAGGGAAGGCATTAAAGTAGGGGGTGTGCAGCACTCTCCCATATTAGTGAGGACCAGATCCAGTATGGTTGCACCCCTGGTTGGTGTATGTTTGTGTTTACAAAATCCAGGAATATCTGTGCAAGTACGTTTGATGTTGTATAGGATTCCCAGTTAACAGAGGGGTAATTACAGTCTCCCATGAATATAGTATTGGGTTGGAAGGTTAGTGTTTCTAATAAGTTTAAATAGATGGGATGGCATTCCTGGGTCATAGAGGGGGACCTAGCTTGCAAGAAAGTGGTATTGGATTTTACCTATGGTGATTTGAACATGGAGCAGCTCAAGTGCATTGCCCTGTTTGACCAGCCTTGAAGTATATTTATTTTTGATGTAAATAGAGGCACCTCTACCTTTAGTCCCTTCCTGTGAAGTACTGGTCTAAATGTGTGGAAGGCATTATAACCCTGCACTGTTGTTGTGCTTTCCACGGCTTTAAACCACCTCTCTGAGACCACACAGACATCAGAATTCTCTAGGGTAAAGAGAGCTTCCAGGGAGTGGAGTTTTTTGTTTAGGCTCCTAACATTGAGCAGTAATACCTTTAGATTTTCTTGGTTTTGATTTGCTATGTCGGAAGTACTTTCAGTTTGGCATTGCCTAAAAAAGGCACTATGGGGGAAGACAGTGTTTTAGCTAATATTCAAAAGCCTAGTGGGGAGAGGTGCAGACCATCCCTGGCAAAGCAGCATGGTCTGCTGACCATCTCCTTCCATGCTGACAAATATTGCACCCCCTTAGGATGATACCAGAAACTAAGCCAATTATTAAAGTCAATCATCTTTTGTTCGTATTGTGGCACCATCCTTGGAGAAGGTAAAATGCTGCTCATTGCTAGGCTCATACCAGCCTGAGACACATATTCTGAAAGCACTATGATGTCTCTCTTCATATAGTCTAGGGAGGTACATCTCAGGTCATTTACTTCTACATGGACTATGAGTGAGTCATATTGGTAGTTGTGATCCAATGACCTGAGTGAATGTGTAATGTGGCGGATCCTAGCCCCTGATATGCAAGTGACCGTAATTTTCTCCTTACTCAGCCTGGTGAGAGGAACATCAGTGTGTCTCACAATGGAGTCTCCAATGACTAGAATGCTGGTCTGTGTGGTGACTTGCCTTATGGGCTTAGAGGTAGAGGCTCCACGAGATGTAGCTCTATGTGTTGATGTGGGTGTTGTTTTGAAAGAGTGTGTTTGGGGCTGCTGAGGGTATGTCTTATGTTTACTTTGTCTAGGAGGTCTTCAGGATTTTTGTGGCAAATCACTGAAGGACTGACCACTAAATAATGGCAGGCATTTGAATTTCAGACTTCATATTCTTCAGAAAATAAATGGTAACAGAAAACCTTTTATTCTAGCAATTTTCTAAGTTTATAAGATCAGTATTTGAAATTTGTCCCTATTTTGGGGCTGTATTCCCCCATTATTGGCTTTGTCCAGGTTTTTTGTCCTAAGAGGTTGAGAGCTATGGTGAGAATTGAGAGCTGAAGTCACTAAATGATAGCCATTTAAGTTTCAGACTTCCTATCTTTCAAGTAACTGCTGATTTGGCACAGTGGTATGTTATTCCGACTGTAGTTCACAGGGTCATAGGGCAAAGACTTGGCAGTGAAATGCATTGTGGTAACACAACATTTTATTCTAACAATTTTCCAAAATGTTTGTCCCCCCAAAAAAAAAAAAACTGAAACTGAAAATAAGTGCAAGAATAGAATTTGTGCAAGATGCCTATGGCTTACACTACTGTAATTATATATATATATATATATATATATATATATATATATATATATATATATATATATGGTGTATGTGGGTGTGGAAGTAGACTTTTATGATGGAAATGTTCTGAATTGGGCAGTTTTGTCATTATTGGTTCATGCATTTTGTTTCACTGCCTACTGGAAAAAAGTCAGGAAGGTGTATCGAAGAACACATGTATGTTTCTTGTTTTGCGTACAAGGGGCCAATGATCTGAAAACAGCCCAAAGGTAATCTTTATCCACCACTGGCCAGATGCATTTTCTTTGGATGTGGTGTGGGTTTCAATGCTGTTTCAATGAATGTGAGTTTCAAGGGCAGAGAAGTTTTAATGCCAAGTCTATTTTCATTGTGAGACAGTATTGCTTTATTTAGCAGCTTTGTTTAGCAGATGTCTATTAGTGTTTGCGCATTGTGCTATAAAATGTAAAAATAAAATCCAAATAATCATTGTAGAAGTAAGGCAGTATACACACATTAATGTTTATGGTAAATGGGGCAACATAGCCAGGTAATGGGATATTGGAATTGCTGCAGGGGAATTCTGGTGCCATATTTTGGTTGTCTGTTCTTCAGTTTGCGTTTGAAAGTTGGTATCCCACAACTCCATTGGAGCGGGTGGGGTTACATAATTATGTATGCAAATTTGATGTTAATCAGCGTACAGATTTGTACATATTTTTCATAGGCATTGTCCAGATTTTTGATGTTTCCAGGTTGAGAGGTATGTTCCTTTGCTTCTTCTCTCACCAGAAGCAAAATGTTAGCACCAATCCCAAGAAGAGAAGCAGGCCACAGCTTGTTTGGTGATCCACTGTCTTGTCCCAGATGATGCAAGGGTCTGCAGGCTTGTAGCCTTTTTCTGGTAGATACCTCAAATGGCAACCAGTCCAATCAGTACGTTAAGCACAGACACTCACTCTCCAACCAGAAAGAGTCAGGAATCAATGCACTCTTCTCCTACTCTCACCAGGATCAGAATATAAGCACAGATTCCAAGTTGTCACATATAAAGCAGTTATTAGGCTTTATAGTTTAATTTCACCATATGGGGACTCTTTTTTAATTTCTCCAAGTTTTTTGTGTTTCTATTACTATGACAAGAGTGGACCCCATTCCTAAGTGAATTTATAATTACATTTCGTGAAATTAGTATTGTTTCAATTTTTGATGTTAGCCAAAAGTGCTCTTCGCAGCACCTGCAATGTACCCAGAATTGATTACATATGAAGTTATATGTATCAGTAACATACATACATACTATAAATTCTTTCTTATGAGACCCATTGCCCCTACTACTATTGTAACTCTCTGGGTATCCTTCTTCCATATTGCTCTTACTTCTGCCTACAAATCCTGGTATTTCATGACTTTGTGTCTCTCTCCATACATAAGGCACTGTAATCACTGGATGTAGCAATTTCAGTGATTAATGCTACTTGTGTCTTCTTTTCAAGGACTACTATATCTGGTTTTCTTGCATCTGTTTTTTGAATTGTTGGTAATGGGTGATCTCATGTGATATAACCTTCATCATTCTCTATACAACTTTGTGGCTCACGTTTCCAATGCTTCTCAGCTACTTCAATATTGCAATGTTTACACAATCCCCAGTGCAACAGTCTTGCCACATTATTATGCTTTTCAGTACACAGACCCTCTGCCATTAGTGTATTACACACAGCAACAAGATATGCAACTGTTTTCAGTTCTGTTTTACAGAACCTGCATTTGTCTGTTTCACCCACATGCTCAATAAATTTTGTAAATCAACATGCACATAGTTCACTATCTTGGGCTGCCAGTATTAACCTTTCATCTTCTGATTTAAATTCACTTCTCCTTAACCATTCCTGCATCAGATCTTGATCGACGTGAGGTTGTTCCAGGAGTTTTCTGTACTTGCAAACATATTTATGACTTTTCCACATTTCTTGCCTTCTCATCTGATCCTTCTCCTTATATTCTTTCTTTTGTTTTTTTTGGCACATTCGGTTGCTGTCTGATTTTTATCTACTTCTGGCTTGGTTTCCATTCCTGCTTGACATCAATATGCTTCTGTTACACTAAGGAAGGAAGTCATCTGAGACTTGTTCTCTTTATGTTTCAGAACTTAAACCATGTTTGGATCTGATTAGGTCAGCAGATCTGTATGCAGTCCTATGATTGCAGATCTGTACATGTAATCAGTTTTGAGGAGGCCCAGACCTCCTTCAGAACAAGGAATATATAATCTTGGTAAACACTGTTTTTTATATATTATTTGATAAGTGCGAAGCATTTTTCTTGTTTTTCTGTCCAGCTGATTCAATACCTTTGGGGCCTGTCAATGACCCCAAAACTGTAAGTTAGAACAGGAAATACAAATTGGTTTATAGCTTTATAGCAGTAAAAACAAAATGAAAACTCCAGCAAAGCTAGAACTTCCACTGAGTGACCTCCCAAACCTCTTGTATCAGAGGGACATGGGATATATGCAAATGATCCTTATGAACATCAGGTGTTTCAGCTAACTGGCGATTCTGAATGCCCATAACAGCTAGTGAGGTTTGGCTTTATTGGCCTGAAATTGTCCATTAAAATGACAAAACAAGTCATGGGCATTCAGAATTGCCAATTAGCTGAAACACCTGATGTTCATAAGGATCATTTGCATATATCCCATGTGCCTCTGATAAAAGAGGTTTGGGAGGTCACTCAGTGGAGGTTCTAGTTTTGCTGAATTTTTCATTTTGTTTTTACTGATTGGTTTTTCAGTGACCTTCTCACTCATTGTTTTAGGTTGTTGTTTGGGATATTTTTGCAGTGACCCTAATGATAATGGACATCAGCTGGGTATAACAGCCCTGCCTTTCTAATGCTTAGTCAAATACTCTGCTTGTGCTGTGCTGATGAGGTGATAAGGCTGAAATGTGCATATCCAGAGCTAGTGGGATTTGGCTTTATTGGCCTGAAATTGTTCATTGATATGATGAAACAAGTCATGGACATTCAGAATCACCAATTAGCTGAAACACCTGATGTTCATAAGGATCATTTTCATCTATCCCATGTGCCTCTGGTGCATGAGGTTTGGGAGGTCACTCAGTGGAAGTTCTAGCTTTGCTGGAGTTTTCATTTTGTTTTTACTGATTGTTTTTTCAGTGACCTTCTCACTCATTGTTGAAGTCTAATAAAACAGATGAACACAGTAATCAAGACTATTAACAGAAATTCATGTGGCAAAACAGAAGTAAGTAGATATATTACTGTGTGGCTAAATTAATAACAGATACATTCTTACTACACAAATACGGAATAATAAGGGAAAGAAAGGGAAGAAACCAAATGCCATCATGGAATTATTGAGTAGAGAAAACTATAAAGTAGGGTTCATCTTAAACATCTGTAAGCACTCCTTTAACTATGAATGTGGAATGCTGTCAAATGCTTTTTTGTAATCTATCTATGCCATAGATTCTTTCCCTTTTTACAGTTCTCCATTATGACTTTATTTAACAACAAATGATCCTTTTCTCCAAATGACTTTCTTTTGTTACCCTTTTATTCTATTGCCATGACTGAGTTTTCTTCTGAATAACTATAAACTCTGCTGGTATCAATTCCAGTGCATGGTTTATACATTGTCAGAAGGCAAAATATTAGTCTATAATTTTTAAGATAGGTTACAGGTTGGTGTCTGTTTGGCTTGTGCTTATAAGTAGTTCTTACTCAGGGCTAAATCTTTGTGTAAAGATGTTAATATTTTTAGCCAGAAGTTAGGCACTACATCTGGGCCTGGGGTTTTCCAGTTAGGAGCTTTTTTAATTTTGTTTCAGTTTCTCTGGCTATTACTTCATCCCATTTCATATCCTGCATTTGAACTTCTTACTATTTCTTTAACTTCTTCTGTCCATTCAACATCTTTGGTATGTTCCACAGGATCTTCATAGATATTTTTCCCAAAATGTGTCTATTTCTTCTTTTTTTTTTTTTTTTTGTGGTGTTTTTATTAATTTTGCTTTGTTTCCCAATGCTCTGTAAATCTTTTTTGGGTTGTCATGAATTGCTTATTTTGTACCTTTCCTTTATATTTATCTGCATATCTTCTAAGTTTTTCTGCCCATGCTTATATCTTTGGTTTATTATTTGCAATACTGTAGAATAGATCCTGGCCCATTCTAATACTGCACATTGCTTTATCATGTCTATCTTTCTAAGTACTTTTGTTGATCTATTCCCTCTTCTACACTCTTCTTGTCTTAATTGCTTTATAGTTTCCCTAGTCAATAATTCCATGATGGCATTTGATTTCTTATTTTTCTTTCCCTTATTATACTGTATTTGTGTGTTAAGAATGTATCTGTCATTAATTTAGCTGCACTGTAATGTAAGCTATTTACTCCTGTTTTGCCACATTAATTTTTGTTAGCCTTGATTACTGTGTTCATTTGTTTTATTAGACTTCTAACACTTTGGGTCTTACTGACTTTCTGTAATCTATTTCTTTCATCTCGCTTAATATGTCTATCCATCTCTATTAAATCAAACAACTCTTCCCTGAGATCATTTTCTTCTAAACTGAGAGCACATACTTTGTTTTCTATTTCCTGTGGGCATTCCACAGAAAGTTCCATAACATCTTTCTGTGACACATTCTCTTCAGCTGCATCCTGAGTCATCCACTACTTTTTCATATGGGAACTCACTGGCCTATCACTCCACAACATTAACTGCATCAGAGTTGCCACCAACTCATGGTCCTTCTCTTGCTGTGCAACTCCAACTGAACTTTTGTACTGGGTTTTCTACTGAAGGCTCCAGGGTATCTTCATGTGGCAACTGCTTCCCGTTCCACCTGTTTTTTCTTAAGTTTGGGGACTGACTGTTTCATCATGCTGTGACATTACCAGAGTTGGATTTTCTACATGAAATATTTCTTTAACTTCTCCATTACTATTCATCTTTTCTATTTCCCCTTTGTTTTCTTATTCTTTGTATTGTAAAATTTTCCATATCATGATGCCTTTGCTTGTATTTCTCTTCAAATATCTTTAACACTGCTTTTTTGTATTGGTTAATTTTATTTTCTCCTTTGCATAAATATTGCACCTTATTAAACCTTTTCCTTTCCCATGTCCATATTTCATCTTCAGATGTCTCCTGCTCCACCTTTTTCTCCTTATTTTGGGGACTCACTGTTCCATCATGCGATGACATGACCTGTATTAGACTTTCTACACTAAATCCTTCACTTCCAGGTATTTCATAACTTCAGCTTCTATTTGTCTAACTTCTGCTTTACTAATCTTCTGTTCTGCATTCCCCTTTTGTGATCTTATTTTTTGTATTGATTAGTTTTGCCTTCTCCTTTGCATAGATATTATACCATATCAGATCTCCCCTTTCTTTCCCTTGTCTATGTTTCTTTTTTATACCTTTCAAAAATCTCTTGATTTTGTTGTTTATATTTTTGCACTTCCTCAGTAGCTTATTTTTCTAAAAGGCCCAAGGTTCCTTGGTCTCTATACTGTTTTTCATTAAAGTGTTGTATTAATGAACACAAATTTTCCTTTGAAGCTTTTGGCATGTTATCTTGTGCAAGTATTTTCTTTCCTCTAATTTCTCTCTTAATCTTTTTGAATATTTTCTATCTGGAAATTCTGGGCTTATTGCATAATAATAACAATACATAAGATCTTTCTTATCCTCAATAGTCCACTCTATCATCTCTATGGCTCTTTTCTGGCCCGTCAGTTTTTGTATTGTTTTGTGGACTATTATTTCCTTCTAAAACATTGTGACATTGCTTATTTCCTTGGAGTTCTAGGAGCCACTGATTGCATGAACACTGCCATTTCAAGCCCACCTGGAGAAGAAGGATTGCTTTATATCAACTTTATATCAACAGGAAGGACTTTCACTCATTTAACTGCAAAGTGGTCTGTAATACTCAGGGCATTATTTATAATGTGTCTGTGCACACCTGGGCAGTTCCTATGATTCTCACGACTGGTACACTTCTGACCCACATAAGACATTCCCTGAGGGCAAATTTACCACAGGGTCATCTAGTTGGCAGGTGCATATACAGGCTAGACAACCATATATATATATATATATATATATATATATATATATATATATATATATATATATATATATATATATATAGGTTCATAGATTCGTAGGTTCATACTAGGCTATCTGCCCTAGGTCATTTATAAGCCTAGCCAGAGAGTGTTTGGCTTTTGCCACCCATTTTAAATTAATTTTGCTATGCCCTTTTTCGAGGTTAGTATACTGTGCCTCTGTCTAACAGTGACACAGAAGTGATACCCAGGGTAAACCTACGATCTCCCATCCACTCATCAAGATTCCTCTTGAAGAGAGTCAATGAGGGACTCTGTCTAACCTGGACTGAGATTTTATTCCATTCCATTTATAAGCCTAGCCAGAGAGTGTTTGGCTTTTGCCACCCATTTTAAATTAATTTTGCTATGCCCTTTTTCGAGGTTAGTATACTGTGCCTCTGTCTAACAGTGACACAGAAGTGATACCCAGGGTAAACCTACGATCTGAGTCAATGAGGGACTCTGTCTAACCTGGACTGAGATTTTATTCCAGAGTGAAGGGAGCCTCTGGGTTATAAATTTGTCCCTCCAGTATGTCCTATTTATTTCAGTGCTGAGGTTCAAGTCTCTCGAGCGCGTAGCTCAATGGGATTTGGATTTTCTGAGGTGCAGCATGTCCATTAATTCCGGGTTGGACATGGCTTTATACGTCAGGCACAGATCGCCTCTGAGCAGGTGGTATGCCACTGAGTAGAGCTGGAGTTTCTTTAAACGGGCAGCATATGGCATCTGTTTGAGCCCTTTGATCCTCTTGGTGAGGTACTTTTGTGGTCTTTCCAGTTGCTGCAGGTGTCTGGTAAGGTACATCCCAAAAGGGGCATTGTACTCAATTATGGGCCTGATGAGGGATGAGTAAAGAGGCACAATGACCTCCCCTAATCTAGATGTGAATCCCTTCATGATTAGGTGGGCTATATAAAATGTTTTTCTAACCACTTTGGCCACGTGGTTGTAAAATGAGAGATTGCTATCAACTTGGGTCCCCAGGTCCCTAATTACTTCTTCTGTACTTAATGGATTACCACCTATGTGGTAATTTGTGGGCACTTTGTTTTTGCCAAAGGGGATGACTATACACTTTTTGGCGTTTAGATTGAGGCCATGGCTCTGGCACCAGTTGTATGTTTCTATGAGGCCCTTTTGGAGGATGCTTGTGTCGGCTGGAGAGTCGATTATGGCGCCCAGTTTGCAGTCATCTGCGAACTTGGTCAGCCACAGTCCTTCTGTGTTGACCTGTACCTCCATGAAATATATACCGAACAAGAGAGGTCCCAGGACTGAGCCTTGTGGGACGCCACTTGTAACTGGTTTGGAGTCTGACATGGCTCCAGCAATTCTAACCATGTGGGTTCTGTCCTTGAGCCAATTTGCAGCCCATCTAGTGACATAGGGGTTTATATTTAAGCTGGTGAGCTTATCTATAATGCCCGAGTGGGGTATTGTATCGAAGGCTTTTGTGAGGTCCAGGTAGGCTGTGTGGACCACCTTCCCCTCGTCAATGGCCTTGGTGACTGTTTCAAAGAAATCGACCAGGTTTAAGAGGCAGGATCTGCCCTTAACAAAGCCGAACTGGGTAGGATCCAGTGTCTGTAGGTCCCCAATATCTTTATTTATGAGGTCCATGATGATCCTTTCCATAGCTTTGCAGACCAAGCTAGTCAGACTTATGGGGCGATAGTTTCCAGGATCCGTTGAGGCACCACCTTTGTGGAGAGGGACCACTGTTGCTGTATGCCACTCTTTGGGTACATATCCTGTAGTAAGGCTGAGATTGAACAGTAGTTTTATGCTTGGGTTTAGCTCTTCTTGGAGTTCATGTAGGACGTAGCCCGGGACACCGTCTGGTCCCATTGATGCTGTGTTTTTTGCTTTGGAGAGGGCGGCTCTTACCTGAGCATCTGAGATGTCAGGGGGGCAGCACTCTGCTGGGATAGATATTTGCCCTTTTGGTGGGGGGGGGGTTTGCGCTGAACCTGTCAGCTAGGATGTTGGCAATGTCTGTGGGTTTGGTGTATTTTTGTCATTTTGGACTAATTCTGAGCATATCTGGGAATTCCCACCCAGGTTCCTAACATAACTAAAGAAAGCCTTGTGATTATCCTTAGTGTCCTGTGCAATTTTTCTCTCGAAGCTGGCCTTAGACGATTTTATGAGTGCCAATAGTTTTTTGCTAATACTGATCAGAGATGCCTTCCCTTTTTGGGATTTTGCTATATCATGCAGTAGCTTCCTCCTTCTATTGTATAATTTGTTTATGGCTGAGGTCCACCAGACAGGACGTCTGCCTTTGGAGGATTGGGTCTTGGTTTTATTTGGGATTGCATGATCCATGCATTCCTGAAAGTGTTCATAGAATGCATTTATAAAGGATTCTGAGGTCTGGGCCGTATTTTCCACAGGCCCGGGGGCTTTGAAGAATTCCACCTCGGTTTTGAGGAGTGTGAAATTTGCTTTAGAGAAGTTTTTCACTGTGGTTTTCTGGGAAGGGGGTGGGGTCGGGATGTGAATATCCAGTGAGATTAGTTTATGGTCTGATCTTACCAGTGAGGGATACACTTCTGGTCTGGAGCATAGAGTCCCCATGTTGGTGATGATCAGGTCCAGTATGTTTTCCCCTCTTGTGGGAGTGGTAACAAGTTGTTCCATAGCATTTGAGTTTATAAATTCTAGGAACCTTTGGGCTAGGGTGTTGGAGCTAGAGTAATGCTCCTAGTCTATGTTTGGGTAGTTGAAGTCGCCCAATATAATGGTGTTTGGAGAGACCTTCATATTTTCCAGTGTTCTCAGGAAGGCCGAGTGGGGTTCCTGGGTTTGGGGGGGTGGTCTGTAGCAGGCTATAAACTGGAAGGCAGTTTTACCCACTGTTAGTTGCACATGGATAGTCTCTGATGCTTCATGCTGTGCCACCAACCTGGAGGTGTGGGTATCTTTGACGAATATTGATACTCCCCCTCCATTTGTGGTTCGGTCCGAGTTTTGGAGCCAAAAAGCATGGTATGAGGTATAACCTGGTAGTGCTGGGGTGCTCTTGGGAGCCTTGAACCAGGTTTCTGTTACTGCGCAGATATCAATGTTCTCCATGCTAAGGAGAGTTTCGAGTGCGTGCATCTTGAGGTTTAGACTTCTGGCATTGAGTAGCATTACTCTTAGTTTCTTATCCCTTGTGATACCTATGGAGGTGGGTTTGTCTTTTGAGCCTTGCCTAAAAAAGGCACTATGGGGGTAGCAAGAGCCTTTGCCAATATCCGAAAGCCCAGGGGTGACAGGTGCAAGCCGTCCCTAGCAAAGCATCGTGGCTTGTCGAGCATGTCATCCCAGGCTGACAGGCATTGGATCCCCTTTGAATGACACCAATACTTAAGCCAATTGTTGAAATTGATCATCTTGTCTTCATATTGTGGCATCATTCTTGGTGAGGGTAAGATGCTACTCAAGGTCAGGGTCATACCAGCCTGGGCTACATGCTCAGAGAGCTCCTCTATGTCTCTTTTCATGTATTCCAGGAGGGTACGTCTCAGGTCATTCACACCAGCATGGACAATGACTGAGTCATATTTGTACTTGCCTTGGAGTGACCTGAGTGCTTGTGTTATGTCGCGGATCCTAGCGCCCGACAGGCAGCTCACAGTGACCTTCTCCTTGTTCAGCCTGGTGAGCGGGACGTCAGTGTGCCTGACGATAGAGTCACCTATTACAAGTGTATCAGGTGTGTTGTTTAGCCTTAAGGGCTGTGACTGTTCAGCACACTGGCTTTGTGAGCTATGTGTTGCACGTGTTTTGTTTTTGGGTAGCGGTTGCTTGGGTGTCTGCTTTGGAGGTCTCTGCTGTGTAGGCAGATTGTTATTTAGAGCCTCCAAGTATGTTTTTGTGTGTTTATGTGTTTGGTTTGCTGTCGTGGTAGTTCTATGTGAGACTGGAATTGTAGTGAGTGTGGTTTCCTTCTCCTCCTGACTGGTTACGCCAGTACTGAGTTGAGAGAGCTTAGCCTCCAGTTTGGCTATATTTTTGCATCTCTCACATGTGTTGGAATTTGTTGGGAGGAGGAGAGGGTTGTCTGTGTACATGAGGCAGTTGTAACATTGCCTCAAGATTCCCAGATTCACCAGCTGGACTGGAGAGGAGATTGACAACTGACCTTTGGACATGCTAGAATAGTATTGGGAATTCCTTTATAATTGAAAAAAGGGCCAATGGGGAACAAGGTACTCAAGGGGAGTTTGTGAGGGTGTAGTGCTTTTAATTTTTTAGTGCTGACTTATATAATTGCTTTAGTGAGCAAGTGCCAGGTAACTTAAATGCAATGTGTTACAGGTAACTTAAATGCAAAAACGACAAACAGTAACTTTCTTTCAAGTGAAACAAGGAAATAAGTACAGTAAGCAATGCAGATATCACTAGGGATCCACAGAAGCGCTGAAAAGCCGCGTTTTAGGTGGAATTAGTGTTTCAGGGAAATAACAAGCAAACAAACAACAAGCATACAAACAAAGCTAGATTCAGCAGGCCTGGATCTAGTCTATGCTACAGCAAATAAGGTGTACCAGTTTCAGTAAGAAACAGTTCAAATATGCAGGCACTATAAGCCTTTAACCAGAAATTCCCAGCTCAGAAGGGCAGAGTCCAGCCTCTCCTCCCACAAGAGTGCAGACCACGAACCTTCTTAATGTAAAATAAATGGCCTGAAGCCCAAGTGATTAAACCAGAACTAATACACTTTTAGAATAACAGACACTGATATATATACATATGTATATATATAGATATATATATATATATATATATATATATATATATATATATATATATATATATATATATATACACTGGTAACATGCAAGCAGGAAGCAGGCCAATTGCTTATAGTATATTGCAGGTGATGCCAGATATACCTCAGGTCACTGGTTGCTGTCCCCCATTAGCAACCATCAGTTCATACAGGAAATGGCCTATAATGCAGCACATGTAATACAATGGAGTGGATGTTCTGCCTACTCAAGGGACATTTCTGTTGTCTGCAGTTCTGAAATCTACAGGAAGATTTTTGTTGTGTGTTTAATGCTGCACAACAGGACACTGCTCACACTGTTGGAGCAGCAGGTAAACATCATGGAAGGAGCTTCCATACAAGTTGTGCCAGGAGTGGAAGGGGATGATGGAGAGTCATGTAAGGAAGGCACAGTAGCAACAGTGATACAGCTAAAGCAGAGCTGGTGCAGTACTTTGCAGCACTGGCAAAGAAGTGACATTTGGTTAACAACTATTGGCCATGACAGAGACAGCAAAGTATAAAATGATGCATAATTTATCACGCATAGGCTATGCAGGGCAATGCATGGACTGAGCATGCTGTGCATCAGGCATAACTATGCCACACAAGTTAGAAGTGGCTACAGCACAGCAAATATTCACTTTTATGGGTGGTTGGGGGTACAGTCACAGGTGGGTGCAGCACAATTAGAAGATGATAAGATAAGGTCTTGAGAGATGAACACTGTAGCCATACACCATGAAAGGTTGTAGAGAGTTATCAATCACATCCTCCAGTGTTGGGGGTCAAGCTGCCACAGTAGGATCACAGGCATAGCCGACTGTGTTGGCTTGTGGGGTCAGGGCAGAGTGCAGTCCGTGGGAGTTAAGGACAGAACTATAGGACTGTGAGCATTCTACCTGATACAGTATATCAGTATTCAAGCTGATGGGACATACCATATGTTAATTCTCATGAGTACTGTTAACCATGAAGTGGTCACTGAATATTGGGAGAACTGGTATCCTTTGCATGCACAAGTGACAGAGAAGGAATAGTACTATGTAAATGTGTGTGTGTGTGTGTGTGTGTGTGTGTGTGTGTGTGTGTGTGTGTGTGTGTGTGTGTGTGTGTGTGTGTGTGTGTGTGTGTGTGTGTGTGTGTGTGTGTGTGTGTGTGTGTGTGTGTGTGTGTGTGTGTGAGTGTGTGTGTGGGTGTGTGAGTGCGTGTGTGTGCGTGTGATTGCCTGTGTGCGTGTGAGTGCATGCATGTCTGCACGTGTGTGTGTGTGCGTACGTGTGTGTGTGTGCGTGCATGTGTGCGTGAATGTGTGTGCATGCGTGCGTGTGTGTATGTTTAGCCTGATGAATCATCTCAGGTAGCTGGAGGAGTACTGACAATCACTATCAAAAAGCACAGCTGACAGTAAGGCTGTGTCTCCAGCAGACTCAGCAGTCTGACTTGGAAAAGTCTATGTTCAACCTTCCCATTTCCTGACCCTTTAATGGGCATCAATGGCATAGCCTCTGGAGGCAATTCAGAGGAGAGTTGCGCTATATCTCATAAAGGCATTGCTAGCAGCAACATCTGTTACCAGTGACTTTAGTAGTGCTGTCTGCTTTCTGTTCCTATGCCACATCATTCTAAAATCTTCAGAGCACATTGACCATGTCTAATATGACATAGGTGGCAGTCAGTTGCACCTGGATCACTGACCTGCACATCCACTGTCAGTTAATACAGAGGATTAAGGCTATGAGCTGTTAGTCAGATGTTTCCTGTGGTAGAGGGTTTTATTTATTTATTTCTCTTTGTTTACTGAGAAGGTCTGATGGGGATTTATCCCCATTTTCAGAGGAGCCCAAGAGTGAAAAGCTTCACATATTAAGCAAGTACATTTAAAGAAAAAAAATGACATTCTGTAAAATGAATTAAGCTTACATGAAAACACAATTATATTAATACATTTAGAACACATTATATAACATACAGTAGCCTATAAATTTAATGAAATATACTTTTTTCATGAGGTAGCTGGTTACAGAGAATTACACAGACAGACAGTGGATGTATTATGTAATGTGCTTATCGAATGGAAGCACAAAGAAGGGTAGCAAAGGCAGCAAGGGATTTAGCAGGAGGTAGAACTTAAGAGGAGAAGTAGTTATGAAATATTAGGTAGACTGAGGTAGATGGCTTGTATAGACCTGTATTAAAGAAAATAGACCTGTATTAAAGTTTGGGTTCATGAAGGGCCGATCTTGTCTCCTGAACCTGACTGACTTCTTTGAATCAGTCTCCAGAGCTGGTGGACGAGGGTAAGGCAGTCCACACAGCCTATCTGGACCTCGCCAAGGCCTTCGACACAACCCCCCACTCTGGAATCATAGATAAACTTACTAAGCTGGGCATCACTGTCTCTCTCTAAAACACCTAAACTGGCTTGAATTACCCTACCAGCTTCTTCTTTTTCAGCTCTGGATCACCTATTCTATCCTATACCAGCCTTCCTACTGCCCAGCACTATCCCCTCTCATCTCCCATTATTCTGCTTGCAGACCTTTTCGAAGCTGTAACCAAGACCTACTACAAATCTACAAACCCGTGTCTAAATTTGGACTTAGCATGTACAGATATCACCCCACTATTTCCTGGAATAGGCTCCCACTAGAAATCAGGATCCTTATACATCCTAAACAATTTAAGACAGCCACCAAAGAGCACTTTAAAAGTCACTGGTCCTGCCACTGCACTCTCCCTCCTTAACATCCCCTACTTCTCATACCTTAATCTACTTTCTGCCCTTAACTCACTCTTCTCACTAGCTCTCTCTAATCTTCCCTGACTGCTCTTTCTACTGTCTTTTAAAATCTATTAAGCAAATTGCCTCAGAGAAACATTCTACTGTATTTGTCTTGCCTTCATGCAACTACATCATGATAAAACTGGGTTTTTGTAACCACTTACCCCAAACACTATGCTCATCTTAATGACATAATTATTTTTATACATCTTGAAACAGTTATGCTATACTCCTGATTATTGACACTGTATAACATTGTATTGCTACTTAATGCCTTGTAATAATCCTGTAACATTGCTGTTTAATGCTAATTTATAATGAAAATTGTATAATATGTTGGAGTTTTCTCCCCGGGCCTCCACTGAAAAAGGGCTCTTCAGCTCAGTCAGACAATCCCAGTTAACAAATGTAAAATAAATAAATAAATAAATAAAATTAGTCCCTACATCATTCGTTGGGTTGTCAACTGGCTTACTGACAGAACCCACAATGTAAAAGTAGCCGACTCCAAATCCAGCTCCAGACAAGTGACAAGTGGAGTACCTCAGGGTTCAGTCCTGGGACCGCTCTTGTTTGGCATTTACTTCTCTGAAGTACAGGCCAACGCTAAGCGACTCTGGCTAACAAAGCTAGCAGATGACTGCAAACTGGAAACCATTACTGAATCCCCAAATGATGTGGCTATTCTACAAAAGGGCCTTACAGAAACAGATGCTTGGTGCCAGAGCCATGGGCTCAAGCTCAATGCCAAGAAATCTATAGTTATCCCCTTTGGGAAAAAACATGTACCAGTGAATTACCATATAACTGGCAGTACACTAAACACCGAAAGTGTGATAAGAGACTTAGGGACACAGGTGGACAGTGGTCTCACCCTCGATAACCACATCACAACAACAGTCAAGAAATCCTTCTATGTGGCACACCTCATCACTAAGGGCTTTTCATCTAGAAAAAAGGAGGTCATTGTCCCACTGTACTCATCCCTCATTAGACCCATTATAGAATAAAACACCCCATTTGGTATTTACCTCTCAAGACATCTGCAACAACTGGAAAAGCCACAGAAATACCTCACTAAAAGAATCACAGACTTAAAGCAGGTGCCCTATGCTGACCATCTAAAAAACACCAGCTATACTCTGTCGCACTGTCGCATATTGTCTACTCAAAGGCAATCTCTGCTTAACATACAAGGCCGTGTCAAACCCAGAGCTGTTGGACATGCCACACTTAAAGAAATCCCAATCCCTCAGAGCCACACGCTCCAGGGATCTAAACCTTGTCATCACAATGAACAAAACATGCTGGAGGGATAGATTCCTGACCCAGAGACTCCCCAGACTCTGAAATAGACTGCCCATACATGTCAAGCAGAGTGCCTCTTTGGCCCTCTTCAAAAGGAACCTTGAAGATTGGATGGGAGATAGGAAATTGACCCCGGGGATCATGTCAGTTGCCCTGCTAGACAGGGGTCCAGGGAAGTAAATACTGTGGGAAGAAATAGACAGGGAATTGTTATGGCTAGGCTTGCATAGGTCCTAGGGCCAATAGCCTACTACCAACCTATGAACCTAGTGATAGTTACCTGGGAAATGGAAGTTTTGTAGGAGAGAAAGTAGGTAGAGGGTGGAGTGGCAGTCTGTAGAAGAAACATGTAAATGACAGTTGTGGGAGAGAATATACAGTGAGATTTCTTAGTGATTGACATATAGTTACATATATTAAGATTATAGTACAGAAAGGGTAAGTAAAGGGAGTGTAACTTTGATGGTGGAGTTTAAGTTGAGTACTGGGAGGTTTAGCCTGAGGTAGTACATGAGCACAACCAGTTACTTAGCGGGTGTTTCTTTAGGGATGTTTTGAAGCCATGCAATGTGTCTACCTGTTTTATTTCAGGGGAGATCTTTTTCTAGATGTTTGCTACCTCGTTAGAGTATAATGCGTCTCCTGCATTATTTGATTTTGTGATGGATAGAAAGACTTTGTTGTTGGATCGTAGGGCTCATTTAGTGATATAGGGTTTAGTATTTCTTTAGGCCTGGGTATTTTTTGGGGGAGTTTATTAGTTTATGTGCTGTAATGAGTTGATGACAGTTGAGGTGAATTTTAAGTTCTAGCCTGTTAAGACTTATTACTGCTATGCAATGGTGTTTTTTTGAGAATTACTTTTATAGGCTGACTCTAGTTTATTTTTGGTGGTTAAGATTTGTAAAGGTAGGTGAGGCACAGAGTAGGGGATGGAAGTAAGTAGGTGTGTGCTATGTTTTTTCTGGTGTTATTAGTGAGGAATTTCATAGCGCTGTAGAAGGATCCTGGTTTACAGTTTGTTTTTTTGATGGCTAAGAGTAGGTGATGGTCGTACCTAAGATTATCACTGAGGAGTTTTACCTGTGTGACATATTCTGTTTTAGTTTTGCTGGCTGATAGGAAATGAAAAGATTGTTTTTGGTTTGAGTAGTTTCTGGGGGGTGAAAAGCATCGATTGTGTTTTTTTTTTTTTTTTTGTTTTAGCATTTAAGACTAAGTCTAAGCTATCTAACCATGATTCTATGGCTAGAAAGACCTTTTAAATGTTTTGTTGTAGGGATGCTAGTGTTTTAACTGAGCAGATGAGAGTGGCATCATCTGCATATTGTATCAGGGTAGCTTATTTAGTGGCAGAGTGTAGATTACTGATAAAGATATTGAAAAGTAGGAGTCCTAGAATTGATCCCTGAAGGACGCTGACTGTGACCGTGAGGAAATCAGAATAGTCTTCTTGCCATTTCACAACTTGTTTCCTGTTAGATAAGTAGATGTGGAACCAGGTTACTGATGTGGCATTGAGGTCTAAACAGGCTAGTTCCTAAAGGACTTTCTGCTGTGGTACAGTACTAAACACTTTAGATAGGTGTAGGAAGACTGTTGAGACTAGGTTACCAATGTTTCAGAGTTGATTAACTGTGTTTGTGAAGTTTAAAAGGGCAGTAGTAATGTTATTATTAGGCTGAAAGTCATGTTGAGTCAAGGAGAGTAGGTTATGGTTGGTTAGCTATTTGAGCACCTGGGTGTGGATACATTTTTCTAATATCTTGTTTAGGGGTGGGAGGATGGCTACTGGACAGTAGTTGCCTAGGATGATATAATTTCTGCTTTTATGTAGGGGTATGATGCATGATATTTTTCAGATGTTGGGGATGTAGTTTTCTTTTATGCATCTACTGATAGGTATGGAGACTTGGAATGCATAACATTTACTGCTATTTCGAGGTACTCTGCTGGTAATTTGGCAGCTGCCAAGATGTTTGGTTCCTTTTTTAGCATTTTTTTTTATTGTTGAGGTGAGTACACTATCAAGTTTAAAGAGTATTTTGCTGTTGGTATGGGGATGTGGAATAGTGAGGGGTAAAGTGGAGTTTTGTTTGGCTAGTGATATAACAGAATTTACAAAGTGGTAGTTGACTTGTGTATTGCTGTATTACCTGGGTATTTAGAGGTGGTGGTAGGCTGGGTGGGTAGAGGGCTGCCCGGAGTTGAGCAGTGACTTTTAGTACTTCCAGAACACACTGGGGTTATTTTTGTGGGTATTTTGTAGGCTTGTAAAATATTCTTTCTTGTCATTAAATATTTGTTTTTGTGAGATTTCTGAGGGATCTATAATCTTGTAGTGTTAATTGAGTTTTATTTTTTGAATATGTTTTCCTGGCCCAGAATCTATTTAATAGTAGTTGCTTAGTAGTCTTTGTTAGCCAGAGTGAAATAATCACAAAACAAAATAAAAAATATACACAAACAACAAGGCTACAGACCCAAAAAAAGATATTTATTAAATACTTCTCTAGTGCTTCGGCTCAAAGCCTTTAAGGAGTAAAACAGTAAAAAGCATCACTTACACATCTTATCTACTTAAAAAAAATCCTTAGGTATTTTAAAATAGGACACTTTGATACCCAAGGGCTGAAATGTTGAATGTAATTGTAAATGTATATTATAATGGCTGAATTTTTATTTATTTTTTAACTTAGTAGTTGGCACTTTAAGAGTTAATTAGAGGTTTTTGAATGTAATTGATTTTTGCTTGACTGTTTCGATTGATTTTTTTAAGTATATAAGATGTGTAAATTATGCTTTTTACTGTTTTGCTCCTTGAAGGCTTTGAGCCGAAAAGCAAGAGAAGTTTTTAATAAATATATTTTTTTTTGGATCTGCACTAAGAAGGTTGTCAACCCAAATACCACACCTCAAACACCACTAATACATACACAACACACACCCACATATGTGGAAGTCCTTAACAAAAACATATCCAAACAAAAGAGACCTCCGAAGCAAAAACATACGTGAAGTCCACTGCCCAATGCACCACACATAGTCCACACACCTGTGTCTCAGCCACTAAGGCCTAAACATAAACCCAATATATTAGTCATAGGAGACTCCATTGTGAGACACACAAATGTGCCCCTCACCAGGCTGGATACGGAGAAAGTCACAGTTAGTTGTTTGCCAGGTGCCAGAGTCCGCCATATCACCCATGCACTCAAGTCTGTCATCAACAGGTACTGTTATGGCTCTGTCATAGTCCATGTTAGCATGAATGACTTGAGACGTACCTCCCTGGACTATATGAAGAGACACATGATCGAGCTCACTGAATAGGTATCCCAAGCAGGTATGTTCCTAGCTTTAAGCAGCATTCTACTGTTACCCAGAATGATGGCACAATACAAACAGAAAATGATTGACTTTGACAATTGGCTTAGTTTCTCGTGTCATTTCAAGGGTTCCAGTACCTGACAGCCTGGGAAAACATGATGATCAAGAGACCACAATGCTTTGCCAGAGATGGCCTGCATCTGTCTCCCTTGGGTTTCAGACTTCTGGCAAAGGTGCTTACCACCCCACAGTGCCTTTTTGAGGTAATGCCATGAAGTCAAAACTATCAACATGAAAATTTCATCAAAACGCAAATTAAAGGTCATGCTGGTAAACACTGGGAGTCTAAACATGAAACTACACTCACTTCAAGTATTCTTAAGCTTGGAAGATGTTCACATTTATGCAGTTACAGAAACATGGTTTAAAGCTGTGGAGAGCACCCCCGCCATACCAGGTTACTCATCCTATGATACATTCAGACCCTAAACTGTGGGCAGCAAAGCAAAAGGAGGTGGAGTTGTAATATATATATATGTTAAAGACATACACACCTCCAGGCTGGTCAAACAGTATGATGCACAGGAGACACTCAAGGTGCAGTTAACCATTGACAAGAACCCTAGTCAAATCATAGCAAGCTGCAGGCCTCCAACTTTGACTCAAGATAACCACTCCTCTTCAAATCTATCAAGATTCAACCCTTTACCCTGATCCTGGGTGACTTTAACTGTCCAACCATAGACTGGAAGAACTACTCATGCCAAAACAAAAATGCCCAGAGATTCCTTGATTTTGTCAATGCAAATATATTGGACCAGTTGGCCAACATCCCCACAAGAGATGATAATATCTTGGACTTGCTATTAACCAACATGAGTAACCACTGCTGCATCCCAACAGTGTCATCCTCCCTGGTAAGATCTGACCAGAAAGAGGGCACTTTCCAAGTCCCATCTCCACCAACCCCTCACCGTCCAGCTAGGGTCAAACAAAAAAACTTAATTCCAACCTCCTGAGTGAAGGTATAAACAGTTTCATAGCCCCCTCCCCCTCCATAGGAACTGACACACATGTCCAAACCTACATCAAAGTACTATACGAGCATTGATATAGCTGCATGGAATCAGGAATACCTGACAGGACAAAATCCTCCTCCTCAAGGAAGAGTAAACCTGTTTGGTTGACATCTGCAATAAAAAAAATTATATAATAAAAGGAAAAACTTGCTGTCCAGGACCAAGAAGGAGCAGGTGCCTAATTGGAAGCAATCTCTTCTTGACCTGAACAAGCAAATAAGAGCACTAGTGAAATCCTCCAAAGCAAACATCAAGTCCAAACTGCCTGTATCTACTAAAGACAATCATAAGGCCTTCTTCACATATGTCTGCAATCTCAAAGGAAGCACTCAGATCTGCTCAGAACTAGTCGTCAATAACACCACATACACAAACACCGTAGTAATAGCCAACCTGCTTGCAGACAGGTTCAGTGTGAAGACTTCACCCCACTGTTGCCCCATCAGTAAATAAGGGCATCCCCAGCACCTGCCCCCTCTCCTTATCTCTAGGGAGCAAATCATCACTGCCTTCTCAAAAGCAAAAAATACAGCCTCCATGGGACCCAATAACATCCATGGCTACATCCTACATGAACTCAGGCAGAAACTTGTAGCACCATTAGGCACCCTATTCAACCAAACCTGAGTACCGGCTTCATCCCAGCTGAGGGGAGGACAGCCACTGTCATCCTTTTGCACAAAGGTGGAGCATCCACTGATCCAGGAAATTATAGACCCATCAGCCTAACTAACCTGATCTGCAGGGCCATGGAACTCATTAACAAGGACATTGGCAACCTCCAAACACTCAATCCCCCACAGTTTGGTTTCATTAAGGGGAGGTCATACTTGTTAAACTTGGTCGACCTCTTTGAGACAGTCATAAAAGCCATGGACGAGGGGAAGATGGTGCACACTGTCTACCTTGACCTGGCTTTAGGCTTTGATACTATTCCCCACTCGGGTATAATAGAGAAACTCTCTCAACTAATCATCAATCCATATGTTACCAGATGGGCAGCAAACTGGTTCATATAGAACACAGCAAGTCTAAATAGGGGAAGCCACCTCAAGCAGTAGACCTGTAATGAGTGGTATACCCCAGGGATCAGTGTTGGGGCCTCTGTTATTTGGAATTTTTTTTTTTGAGGTGCAGGCCAAAACCAGTGAGCTATGGCTGACCGAGTTTGCAGATGACTGCAAGCTGCATGCTGTCATCAATTCACCTAGCAATGTGGGCATCCTTCAAGAGGGTTTTACCCAAACAAATGACTGGTGCCAGAAACATGGCCTCATACTGAATGCCAAAAAAATGCATCATCATCCCCTTTGGGGAGAGTGATGTCCCCACAAATTATCACATTAATAACAAGGTCCTAAGCATGCAATCAGTTGTGAGGGACTTGGGCACCCATGTTGATAGCAAACTTTCTTTTGACCACCATATTGCCTCCGTTGTGTGGAAACCTTTCTACATGGCCCACCTCATTAGTAAGGGTATCTCATCCAGGGACAACGAGGTCATAACATCCCTGCATTCTTCCTTTATACGACCCATTTTTTAGTACAATGTCCCTTTTGGCTTGTACCTCACAAAGCACATGCAGCAGCTGAAGAGACCACAGAGGTTCCTCACCAGGAGAATCCAGGGCTTCAAACATCTACCCTACACAGATAGTCTAAAAGCCCCATCCCTCTACTCAGTCTCATACAGACTCATCAGAGGTGACCTCTGTCAGGCATACAAAGCAATCTCAGACCCTGCCTTCATAGGACTGCTGCATACTCGCAAGTCAAGATGCACTTGAATGACTCACAAGTACGACCTCAACCTGGTCTGTGACATCAATAGGAATTGTTGGCAGGATGGATTTGTGTCCCAGAGACTTCCCCTCCTATGGAATAGACTGTCTCTCCATGTCAAGCAGAGTACCTTATTAACCCTTTTTAAGTGCAGCCTGGATAACTGGATGGGGAACAGAAAATACACCCCTGGGATTCCATGTCAGTCTCAGCTGGACAAGGACATTGAGTGCTGACTTGTCGGAACATGGGCTACATTTTTGGCTAGGCTTGTAAGGGCCTCAGGGCCAATAGCCTAGTAACTTCCTATGATCCTATGTAACCTTGTTGTTTGTGTACATTTTTTGTTAGCTACAGTGCTTTTGACTGTTTCTGTGTAGGACCTGCTTATTTAGGATGGTTAGGAAGATATGACTCAAGTTAATTACCAATTCATCCAGTGATAATGTTTTAGCCAGTTCTATTTATATTCCTTTAGCATTATTATAAAGCTTTTAGGGTTGAAATTCTGCAGATTATGGACTTGTTTGAATGTCACATGCTTCTGAATGTTTAGCTGCTGTCTGAGAGTGTAGGTGGGTAGATGGTCGCTAATAATATCTGGTAGGGTTCCAATGGCATTGATGTTGGGGGCTTATTTGAAATAATCCAATCTAGTGTGATTTCTTTTCTAGATGTTTTGTGCACTCTAGTAGTGATGTTTAATAGTTGTGAGAATTTAAATAAGTTTAGGCTTGGTTTGATATTTGTTATTTGTCTCTAGTCAATGATTACATCACCTAAGATTATGGTCTCTTTTTTACAGTGTGATACAGGCACTGGACTTCTTCAGTTGTGGCTAGATTGCATCCAGAGGGAATGTATAGCCCTACTAGGCAGACTTATTTACTTTGAATTTGAGCTGGATAATGAGAATTTCAGTGTTTTGAAATTTTGGGGGAGTTTGGGGCTATTGGATTACTTCTAGGGTATTTTTTAAATTATTGTTACTCCACCTCCTCTTTTTGTTAGTCTGTCTGACCTGATTATGTTAATCCGGGGGAGTCTTTCATTACTAGTTATTTCTGGCTTTAGCTGTTTTTCAGCAGCTATAAGTATGTTGAGAGTTATAGTGTGAGAGGGCTGTGTAGAGATCATGGGTCTTGTTGCATATGCTTCAAAAATGTATGTTTAGAAGAAATAGGTTGTGAATTGAGTTAGGTTTGGGAGAGGAGTTGTACGGTTCTTAAGGGGTGTGGTTGGTTCTGACTATATATTGGTCCATGGTCCAGGATTGGGATAGATGTCCCCACTTTGGACCAGCTTAGTTATGGTATTCAGATATGTGTAGAAAAATCTATCCTTTTATGTGTATGTAGGTAGGTGGAGAATGATGATTTACTGAATTTTAAGTGCTTAAAGTTGTGTGTGTTTAGCTGAGTGTGGATATAGTTTGGGAGATATGGTTGAAAAATGTGGTGTGTTAGAGGACTTTTGTGGTTGTGAATTTGTGGGAGAGAAGATGGGTGGATGTAAGTATGATTGTAAGATAGTAATGTGTGTGAGAAGGGTGAGTGGTGTTATGGTAATTGCAAAAGAAAGTTTTCCTCTTGAAATGAATGTAAGATATGTCATGTACTTCATGATAGCAGGAGTAGTGTTTTTTATATTGTAGAATTGCTAAGTTATTATGCAGTGTACGTTTAGGATGCCTAGGGTGTATTATTGAAGACTGTAAGAGAATTAGACAGGGTACAGGCCTTAATAGTGATAGATGATGGGAAAGGTGTTGATAGAGGCTATTACTGGTTAATTGTGTGAGGTGGATGGGGGTTGGGAAGTATAAATGTAGGTGTTGTGGGGGTGGGTGAGAATTGGTGGTAGGGTAGGGGAACACAGTGGAGCCCAAGCGGGGCAGGACCCGCACACAATATTTTATTCTCAAGAGAAACAATCAGTGGAGCTGCATTTAGAAGTAAGGTGGACTTATTAAGGCAATATTTCAGAGATTAGTCTACCATAAGCAAAGTGTATTCTCTGCCAATGTTACTGATAGTAAAGAAAATAGCAGCAGACTGTACTGTGTTAGCCAGTATATTGAGGTAAGCTCTCTTACTAAGCTTGATTTAAGTTAGTAGACTGATGTGTACACAAGTTTTGTTTTTCTTTAGGGACTGTAACATAAGTGCAACTTTTTTACTTCCTACTAATACAATATGTTACTGTTATGAATACGGTGTTTAAGCAATATGTTTTCCTAGGGTTTATTTGCAGGATATGCTAAGTAACTGTTGGGTGGAAGAAAAGTATTGATTTAGTTTTAGTAAAAGGGGGTAGAGCCCTTTAGTAGCATGCACACTGTAAGATAGCTAGATACGTTAGTAGCTTATCGTTATGAAATGAACATTAATCATACTTTAAATGTTCTTTGCCACTGGGGGGGTTGTTGGTTGTAGATGACTGGTTTCACTGAGTATATTGGCAAAGTTTTCAGGAAGGTAGATTGTGATGCACTATATAAATATTTAGTTTTACTGTTTACAGCAAGTATATTGTCAACGTTTAAGAAAGGTGGACAGTGATACACTATACGAATATTTGGTTTACTGTCTATAGTTTTAAGTGTGTACTCTACTGCAGGACACTGTGAAGGGGCTGAGAACTGGGCTAGAAAATCAAAATGGTGCCTCCTCCAGCTGGAAGAAATTTGATTTCCTCAACCTCCACTTGCTCAATGTGTGACTTTGAGCAAGTTGTTTAACCAAACAGTACTGGTGGACTGAGTCTAAAATGGTCCATGTGGATCAGTGCTATACCCTGGTTAACAAATACATATTCATAAATAAATACATTTGGGAAAATACCAGCATTATAACACTGCATCAGTACACTATGGCTATCCTCTCCATCGAGCAGGTGATGTGCAGGTCAGATGTGTGCCCTCGTGGCACAGGTGAAGGGTGTGAGGGAGTCTCAGATGAAGCTATTATTTCATGATCAGTCTGTACCTCTACAAGGGTATCTGGTATGGTGGATATAGGTGGCTTCTCCCTTTGAAGTGTTGCAGTCAATGCCACTGTGTCATCAGACCATGCCACTTGCATGATGCAGTTACTATCATCCATAGGTGCCTGCTGGCATCAGCCCTATGTCATCCTATTGTGCTACGCCCTCAGCAGTGGAATTTATGAAAGCAGGAACACACTGGGTACTGTCATCTATGCCTTCATATCCCCTTGGTGTACAGGCTACTGCATGTGATAATACAGGTATAGCATACTTCACATACATACCTTGCCATGTTTGTGTTCCTAAAGAAATTACTGTTACTTCATGTCAAGATTTACCACTATTGATGTGTAATGATCATGGGGTTATTAAAGTTAATTTGTTGCTAGATAATCCTTTCAGACTAAACTCTAAACCAGTGCACAGAACATTAATAACATATTATATGAAAACAAAACAGTCACCATATAAAATTAATCAGAGTGATGTGTTCAGTGAAAAAACAGTAGGGATGTGGAAAGTTTTGAAATAGAAATAGTTAGCAAATAAATAAATAAATAAATAAATAAATAAATAAAAAGGATTAACAACAGTATCTAGGCACTCAATGTCAGGAGGATATATTTCCATGAGAATAAGATACTTGACTAAGGTTAGAGACAAAAAATATAAAAAAAATGATAAAGAGGTTGAACTACAACTTCGAAAATTGAAATAAACAAACTGGACAAACAAATTAAACACAGTGTGAGACAATATTAAGAAAAATTTGAAGAAGATTTATATAAAGATATTGAGCACAATAGGAAACCATTATATAGATACATACGATATGGAAGGAATAAAGACAAACAAATTAATAAGCTGTATGTGGATTCTAAAATTTATTCTCAGACAAAACAGTTTATTGATATATTTACAAAATCTTATACAAAACAGTTTGGCTCCACAAAGGGGTGATACATTGTCCTAGTGACATCTAGGTAATCTCAGATACTGAAATCAAATTAGATTATACTGAAAAAGCTATGCAAACTGGATCCAAACAAAGTGCAGGGAGGAGACAGAATTAGTAATAATGACCTGAGAACACTTCAGCAAGAACTCAAGGTGCAATTATATCTATTATTTAGTAGATAGTATAACTATGGGGAGAGTTCTCAAGACTGGAGACATGTACTTATTAAACTTTTCTTTAAGGGAAAGGGAAGCAGGACAAACCCAGAGTCATATAGATTAAGCCTATTCTCATGTTGTGGAAAAATAATGGAGAATGTAATGTTGGATAAGTTATTGTCAAAATTGGAAAGTCGGAACTTGAAAGCATATATCACCATGCATATGTTGAAAATAGATATATTACCACCTGTAAAATGATGTTCTATAACAATATAATAACAGCTATGAATGAAAATTTATGATGTGATATAATTTATATAGATTTAACTTCAGCATTTGACAGGGTCAGACAAAACACTGATCAATAAATTAGAACAAATAGGTATTGCTGTACTCTTGATAAGATGGATAACTGCATGGCTTACAAATTGGACATGGAAAGTATCATACAGCAATTGTACAGGTTAAATTCTTGGTTACAGTCAGGGTGTCCCATAGGGCTCTATCCCAGGCCCATACTTGTTTAGATTGTATCTTTCAGACCTATGTTTTTCATATGAAGTGTTCTACAATCTGAATGCAGATGACTTGAAATTGGGTAAACTGATTACATGTGTTACAGATAAGGCATGTCTGCAAAAATAACTTGACTAAATTGACCATTTGGCACAGGAGAATAATATGCTGATAAATACATCAAAAACTAAGCATATGAAATTTAGGAGACATAAACTGAAAGGTTAATATTTAATACAGTGCACAGTGATTGAAACTATGGATTCATTTAAGGACCTGAGTATATGGGTGGGTTTAGTTTTGAGTTTTTCTAATCATATCAACCAAATAGTTAATGATAGTTATAGAACTATAGGTTTTATAAAAAGATTTATAAAGTTTTTGAAATCAGAAATGATGATGTCATTGTTTGTTACTTACATTAGACCCAAACGTAAGTATGGAATAACAATACGGAAGCCTTATAAGAAAACAAGAATGAGTAAACTGGAAAGACTACAGCAGAAATATACCAAGGGCATCTATGGATGTGAAAATTTAACTTATATGAAAGACTAAAATATCTGAACTTGTACAGTGTCTCATATAGATGTTTAAGAGGAGACCTTATTCAGGTATATAGGGCATTTAGAGACAACTACCTCTAGGAATGTTTGGGGTAATCCAAAAGTAGTAAATAATCATCAGACAACCTATGCAGAAGATTATATAGGAATGAGAAGTGTACTAATTGGTTCTCTGAGAGAGCAGCTGATGCATGGAATATGCTATCGAATTACATTAAAACAAGCAATAGATTAGATATTTTTAATAACAGCCTGGGCACTTATTGTGGAAATTACTATTCTGGTATATTGGCAGGTTAGAAGGGCATTAATGCCTGTGCTTGAAATATAGATATTACTAACCTAGTGCACCCCCAAATATAACACAGATGCATTCTGCCAGCCCAACTTTCACATATAAGCCATCCCCTGGTATGAAGGTCCATACCCTTGGCCAACAAGTGGCAACAAAATTTCCAAAGTCTTGGTAACATACTTTTGTGTGGGTGGTCCACCCCTGTAGTGGACATGTGTGTGTGTGTGTGTGTGTGTGTGTGTGTGTGTGTGTGTGTGTGTGTGTGTGTGTGTGTCAGAATACCCTACGTCTTTCCTTTCCAAACAGTATCATATCAGTAATTATCTGCAAAACTTAGTGCAAGGATCTCTTATGACTGATGGCTACCCACAGCATTCATAACCTGCACCAATTCCTGCCAGATGTGGTCCTGATACTGCTTATCTGCAGATGCTCTGCCCAGGAGGTGGGTGCTATTTTTGTGGAGGGCTTGCAGTAGCATGTCATTCCCCTGGATAGCTAACTTTTCCAGTTATTGCCTCCCTCAGGTGAAAATGCCTGTACGTTTACATCTGTGGACAGAACATGTCATTTAGTGTGTGCAAGTGACTGAGTGTGTGTGTGTGTGTGTGTGTGTGTGTGTGTGTGTGTGTGTGTGTGTGTGTGTGTGTGTGTGTGGTGTGTGTGTGTGTGTGTGTGTGTGTGTGTGTGTGTGTGTGTGTGTGTGTGTGTGTGTGTGTGTGTGTGTGTGTGTGTGTGTGTGTGCATGTGTGCGTGTGTGTGTGTGGTATGCTGTATGGTGAGGATATGTATGCCCACCCCCCCACCTTTATTCACCTGTTTGTTTGCCATACATGATGCTTTTCATAGCCTCCCCTCACCCCACCATTTCTGTATGGTAAACATTGCCAAAGGTTCTCACACCGATATATGAATAGGTTTCCCCTTACAGATTACAGGCATGCCATATGTGCTCCATCTTCTTCCCAATGTTTTCACTGTAAATGGCTACCCTCCCAAAACCATAGGGAGACACTGCAGTGCCATGCCAGTGGCTTGGGTTTCCTTTACATGTACATCACACCATCTGCCCTAACATACCCAACATCAACCTCAAGGTTTGTTATTCTTGCGAACATATTTTAAATTCTGTAACTCATTCCTTAACTGTAAAAATACAAGTTTGTAAATCTTTTTCTGATATACCTGTATTCCACAGTCTTACATCATTGAACAAGGTTGCACAAGACAGCAGTGTTGCTTTATAGAATGCAATCAAGGCAGTTTATTTAATGGCTACTTAGTTCCACTGTTTCTGCCTTACTGCCATATCACATTATGTTACATTATATAACTGAGACGTGTTGGCAGCAGCTGTGTCTTATGGTGACCATGAGGCATGTGATGAGTTTGCCCATGTATATGATATGCATATGCTTTTGGCATCATAGTATTACATTTCAAAGATACAGTAGTACTATAGTGTAGCACAATGTACACTGCATGTGATCTACACATAATCTACATTGTACATCTATGTGAGAGGAGCTCCCATTTTTCTCCCCAAGCTGACCTGTTTGAGTGACCAGAGCTACTTAGCATGTTATGGAATGCAGACCTTAAACCTTGTGTGCCAGGAAGAAAAAAAATCTCATTCGTCCTGCACAGGGTGTACCAGGAGTGCTTGTTAGGACAGTATGATGGCCACTTGTGGAAAGCAGATGCCTGGCACGAGGTTGCAAGGATGGTGAGTGATGCCAGATTCTAGCAGCATCATCCATTCTAGCATGCAGTACCAGCATCACTACAGAAACCTGACTTGGCACCACCCTGACCTGCTTTAAGAGTGGTAGGCAGAGATTATCGAGAGACAGCCAGATATGTACTGTAAGCACTTTGTTTACTTTTTCCCGTACTTGGTTGTTCTGATATACTACTGTTTAATATATATTCTCATATATTGTTTTATAGTTACAGAGAAGCAGGAACTGATCATGGCTGGATGTTGGAAAGGTGAAATCAACTCTCCCAGTAGAGGGACATGTATGGCATCTGTGGCAGTCCACTGTACAATTGTAACTGTATCGCTGAAATGTATGTGTAATGGGTCTATATTAGAACACCAAAGTTTTAAAACTTCAAATGTTCTAATATCAACCCCTATTCAGTAAAAACTTAAAATATCGAACATGCAGAACAGCAAATTTTTTCCCAGGGAAAAAATTTGCTGTTCCGAAACACATACACACAACACAAGCACACCAAACAAACAGCAGTCCACACACATACACTTAAAATCCTACATCTAACCCTACACGAAACTGTACATACACTACTATCTATCCACTTACCTTAACCCAAACCCTAACCCTAAGGTCCATCACTATCGCACACTCACCTCACCCGCGCCCTAACCCTAACTTACCTACCCTGCCCTAACCCTCATGTCCACACAATCACACACTTACTTGACCCACACCCTAACCCTAACTCACCTAACCCGTGCCCTAATCCTCACGTCCACACAATCGCACATTTACCTGATCCCAACCCGTAACTTTCCACCACAGTGCTGAAAATAGCGAAGCCACAGAAACGGCCAACCAAATTCTTTCCCTAGGAAAAGATTCGGTGTTTTGCAGCTTCGCTATTTTCAGCGTTCGCTGAACAGGGGTTGATATTAGAACATTCGAAGTTTCAAGACTTCTATGTTCTAATATAGACTCGTGTAATACATTTTTCCATTGTGCTATCCTTATCCTTCTGCAGGTCCAGTTGCAGCAAAGGACATGTGGCCATGCTTGCCTCAGCCTATGCTAGGAGAAGCTTCAAGGGCTGAGTCACCAGTGACCACCAGCGCTAATTCCCAGCTGGGGGATGATATCTCCCATACTGTAGGTGACCTTGACTGGAAACTGGTATTCTCTGTGGCCATTTCTCAGTGGCAGGGCAAAGGCTTCTCTTGTGAGAATGGTCTAAAAGGTTCTGCCACAGTCTCTTACCACCAGGTGTAAAGGCTGGTGATGGATGAAGAGCTGCAACACCTGGATACCTGCATCAGTTACATGGAGTCCAGCCCACTGGGCCACCAGAAAAGTAACTATCCTCTAAAATAATCCAACCAAATGAGTGATGCCTAGGTTATAGCATTATGAGTTGGTCTGGCATGCAACTGTACCAGGGCCCAACTACATCTCCATACTGGTGTTTTCCTTCCTTTATGTGTCACTCCCCATTCCATGATTGTTGTACAACCTCCATACTGGTGATTTCCTTCCTTCCTTTATGTGTTACTCCCCATTCCTTGATTGTTGTACAACTTTCCCTGTCACAAACAGTCTACCCTCTGTATATTTCTGATCATTTACTGTCCTTTCCACCTTCCATATGTCTACCAACCTTGACTGAATCTATGTTTGTGCTTCCCTGTCTGTTACTAATACCTTCCCTTCTTTCTGTGTCCCATCTACAACCTTCCCTCACTACCTGTCCCATCCACCCTTCTTTTTTATATATGAAAAAGAGGCTCTCTACCAACAAAAAAGATATCCTTTCACTCCCATCTTTCACTCTCCTGTTTCTTTCCCTTTGCTTACTGCTTGGTCCTTTTATTCTTTTGTATCCACCTCATTTCCTCCCTACTTATACGATGAATGAGGGTGGCACTTAAACATGCAGCCCCACAGTGGTTTATCTGGTATCTGTTATGCTGTTGTTGTTGTGCCAGATTGTTATAAAATGTAGCTACATGGTGCTATATTGCAGGTTTGAGCATACATGGACTTAGCCATGCTAGCCTGCCTTTGTTGTGACATGTATCATATTTGTCATGTGCCCTACTGTAGTGCTCCTCTAGCCACAAAACAGCCTAGCATGGTGTCTCTCATTAGAATTGTGGTTCTGTTTATTATGCAGCCCTTTGGTTGGTCTGCTGGCGCTACTCGATACTTAATAAATCTGTGATTAAATAAGCAGTTTGTGACCCTTAACCAGGTCTATATTATGGTGTCGACTAAATACGTCTTTATTGAAACGTAAATATCGACCTCTGCAACTGCCGAAAAGGCCACTTCAGCAAATTGTTTTCCCAGGGGAAAAAAACTCCTTGGCTGGTATCGGAGATTTGCCCTTTTCTCCAATGTAGTGTGATGTTGGTACATTTAGTTATGGGGGTGGGGAGGGCACAGCCCCCCACATCTGGGGGTGTGGGGGATGAAGCCCCCCACTATGTAGGGTTTGGAAGTCTGGTTTGTTTGTCTTCGGCTGAGTGATTTTTTTTTTCCCCTGGGAAAAAATTTGCTGAAGTGGCCAGTTGGCATTTGCAGAGGTCGATATTTATGTGTCGATAAAGACATGTTCGTTTACTTTGTCTTTTGACATTGTAATATAGATCTGTTTAATCTTGTCATAATTTAAACAATCAGTAACAGACAATTTAGAAACAACAGTTACAGCTTTACCATGGAGTAAGGGGGCCAGGAACAGTACTCAGAGTGCTTGGTCAGCATCATATTGTTTACATACTCTTTCAAATATATGAATAAAGCTATCAAAATGATCACCTTCTTTATACTGTGGATGAAATTTACTGACCTTTGTTGCTTCTGGCATTCAGTTATTCCCTTCTGCATTACCTCAATGCTCCTGTCGAAGAGTCAACATGTCCCTCTCATGTTGATACTGGTTCTCATTTTCTTCAGCCTCCAAATGCCGCAGTCATAGGTTCATAGGTTCATACTAGGCTATCTGCCCTAGGGCATTTATAAGCCTAGCCAGAGTGTGTGTGGCTTTCACCACCCCTTAGGATGAGAATACTATACCCATTAGTTTGCTGTGCCTCTGTCCAGCAGTGATACAGAGATGATTCCCGGGGTAAACCTACAATCTCCCATCCACTCGTCAAGATTTCTCTTGAACAGAGTCAGTGAGGGGCTCTGCCTCACATGGACTGGGATTCTGTTCCATAGTGTAGGGAGTCTCTGGGTGATGAATCTGTCCCTCCAGTCTCTCATTCTCTTTGACCTCCGAATCCCACAGTCTCTCTGCCTATTCTAATTCCATGCATTTTGCCTCCATTTCAAGTCTCTTTAACTCCAGATGGGTTTTTAAATCCTCTGAGGAGAAAGTAAATTGTCCTGTTTCTGAGGGCTGCACATCCCCTTCACCAGACTGGTTGTCTTCCTGGTTGCTGGTCTTTGCTGCAGCTGTGACTAAGGCCAAAATCATTTCCTCTTTAGTCAGGTTGGCATGCACCAGTTCTTTGCATTTGCACACCTTAGCCAACTGGTTCACTGTCAGCTTGCCATATTCCTCTGCTGACATATTTGTCTGCTTTCCTTGACTAAACAAAAATAAATAAAACTATTCTGAAAAATGAAATTCTGTATGTTTACCTTGTGGCTGCTGAGAGTACACACACCTTTAGTGACAACTGCTTGCAGGCTACAGAAGTTCAATTAATATCCACATCACTGCTCACCAATATGAGATGTCCCTCCTCTGGGCCAATAATCAAGGAGCCTCAGTCTTCACCACTGACTCCTGTGGGGAATATTCACTTAAAACAGAAATGGATGTACACATTATTTTTAAATGCAGCTCTCTGCAGCAAGCAGAATTTCCCTTAAGAGCACACAGGGAGCACACTCCAGTCCTGGAGCTGGGTTTTCTTCTCCAGGCCCTAAATAAGACTCTACCTTTCTCACTGCAGAAATCAGTGCTCTGGGTCCCTGTCCCAAATAAATGACACACACACACACACACACACACACACACACACACACACACACACACACACACACACACACACTCTTTGAGGTTTGATTTTCACATATGTACACACACACACACACACACACACACACACACACACACACACACACACACACACACACACCTGGGAAAGGCTGGCACAAATTTACCTGCTATACCACCTACATCCAGACTATAAGGTAGATTCACTGCCACCAGCCAGCTACTTTAAGGCTCTTACCAGGGTACCCTGTCACAAAAGGAAATATTGCTAGCCCAGCTATCTGGAGTTTTGTAAATAATTATATGTCATTTGTGAATATTAATATGATTTATATAGAAGTGTGACAATGGGAGATACTCTCAGCACAACTGTCTGGAATTTTGTAAATGGTTATGTGTCATTTGTGAATATCAACATGATTCATATGCTTGTGTTACAAATGTATTAGAACTGTATGTCATATAAGATGGCTTGTACAGACGTGTGCTGAAGAGATATGTTGTAGAGTACTCAGCTTAAAGATGTATCCACAGTGTATGCTACTGGAAAAGAGCAGAAATTTATATAAACTACTGCGACTGTGTAAATGTATATATTTTAACAGTGGGAACTGGCACATATAAGGTTAACTTGCAAAACTTCAGAAAAATAGCTGAAATTAAATTATTTTATAACTGTGCCATAAAAGACAGTTTCAGTGTAACAGGAGAAATAATGTCTAGAACTAGAAGCTTTTTGTATTGTCTTTAAATGTGGAGAAATGAAAATTATTTTACGACTTCCACTATTTGCCTTAGGTCTAAGAGAAGTCCTTGTTTATGTATTTTCACAGAGAGATGATAAATGCTACCAGATACAGTGGGTGGTTTCACCTGGGATACTCAGATGACAAGAAGTGATGTCATACTGCAAAGTATCCTGGCAGCAGTATTTGAGATATTAAAGGAGAACCACACCCACAGACTGAAAAAACATGTCTATTTCATCAAGTTTTGATATTTCCTTTATTTTAACAACACTCTGGGACCATTTACAGTTTTTTTGAAATTTTTATACGTAATTTTATACTCTTGCCACATGGGGGCTAGCATGTTGAAATTGTTTCTAAGTTTTACTAAGTCTCCTGCTATCCCACAATGCAGTATTTGTCTCAAAACCATGACATCACGCAGCCTGCCCTGTTCCACAGTTGCTGTCACAGTATTCGCACTTTGCATGCATCCACTCTGTAGCTTCAATCACAAACTTTTTACCAAACAATGGTTGCTTTTCAGTGGCTAATTATACCACAAGCAGCTGCAATTCCAAAGAACAGACTTTCAAAGTTTTTTTTCCTGCAGCTTCTTGTTACACTTGCTAATTTTGAAGTCTTTTGTTTTCCTTGGCTTGTAGCTCTTCTAATCATCTCCCCTCCCCCTTTCACACCACCTCCCTAGCTGACAGAGAACTGAAGGTAATTTGAGCTGCTTATGGCTGTGATTGACATTTCACAGCAGGAGTCTTGACTAATTGTCTGCTTACCTCTTCCAGTCTTACTCACAGTGGGACATTTGTTTTAGCTACACCACAGGCTGTCAAATTACTATCCATGCTCAATAGCACTTCATGAGGCACTGTTTTGCAAGCATTTTGATCTCACATTCTCATACCTTCCTGTTGACTGTAGGTACCAAACATTTTGACTGCTGCAGTGAAGAAAAATCGGACAGTTCTAGGACATTACACTTTTGCATTAATCAGTACACACCATGTTACTTTCCGGATTTTTTAAAATGCTCACTGCTGCACCAAAATGTAATTGTAGTTAATTTGTCCACAGCAGTATTGCAATGCAGGTCTTCACATTTTTGCTCTACTGTAAATTCCTTAATTACTTGGACTTAAAACACTGCATGTGGACAAAGCATATAGTCTGTGAGGACAAGTGCATATAAAGGAACCACAATCCCAATCCTAAATTAGGCACTTGTCAATAGTTACACCTCAGTTTACCAGTCAGCATTCAGTGTGTCACTACACATTTATGTTTCCTCCCATTCATTATAACAAGTTAGATATGCCTACTCTGTACATTTCTCGTTAAAAATATACCCAGCACATCAGCTTAGCAAGTCTGTCAAGTACTGCTGTACCTTTACCCTTTCCTCTTGTAACACCCCATTCACCATCGTGGGTGCTGTGTGATGCTTCCAGGTCAGTTATTGTCAAGAATGCTTAGTAAAAGGCCATCAAGATAAATACCTATCATACAGAGGCCACTGCATGTACAGATTTTGTCCAGACTTTACTATCTCAGGCAAAATGCAATACTTATTCACTTTCTCTCCATACAGCATTACACACAGCAGTCAATTTTTACTCTGTTCAATGCCACTATAACAACCAAGCCCTGACATGGAAGGACATTATCCACAGATGTGGTACTTCTGGTCATAATTCATTCCTCTCCTTATTTCAATAAACTACATTTATTCAAATCCTGCAATGTTTTATCACTATAACCCTGTCATGGAAAGTTCCTTTACATTATTAGTGTCACAGGCCTCTTCACATTTGCCAGCCTAGTTATGTCCATTCATTTTCACGCACCTTAACATGGTTCACCAAAGCATGGGACTATGTACTTACAACCCATAACAACCCTTCACCCAGCTGGCAAATGCCTATACAAAACTGTTGCTCAGCAACTTATTTTTTTAGTTGATGCAAGCAATCTGTGGTGTCATACTTTATCACTATACCAAATATGTTTTATCACACTGCCGCCTACATAAATCAACCTACTTATTGGATTGTTTGGCAACACACAGATCTTGTAACAAGTGTAATACACCACCAACCATTGGCCTTATAATCACCATGCTTACATTTCATCACAAGAAACACTGCCAGACTACATCACAAACCTTGACTCACATTTTGAAGATTACCATTTAGCCTCTGAATCTGCATCTACAAACATTTTCTCCACGAAATCCAAAGCATTACTTTAGAAGGATAAACTACATTAAGTTTTGGCCAACTCATATCACTGTCCTCTGGAGTTTAGTGTTACTGCCCTGCATATTGACCATGCGACTTCACAAGTTCCTTCCCAATCCTGACTTCATAAGTTCCTTCTCAGTCAGTAGTACCTCAAGCTCAATATCTTAGTCATTCAAGTTACATCTTGAAATATGGTTACACATAAGATGGGTCTTCCGGCTTTTCTCGGTTAGGCGTTGCCACAGCGGAACTCTGGTCTACGAATATTTTTATGTGTTGAGTTGCCGGCCTTGATACAACCTTCAACAAAGGTACACCGCTTCACGCATGTCTCTACATGGATGATGCTTTACCCGAGAAGCAAACGGGACAAAGTTTGTCTGTCATGCGACAATGCTATAGCAGCATCACCACCGCAGTGCTCTTGTTGCACATAAGTAGAGCCAAATATTTGAGACACACAATTGCAAATAAATTGTATCGAGTCAGCTCTCAGTTCCTTACAATTTAAAGCACATTCATGAGGCACTGTTTTGCAAGCATTTTGATCTCACATTCTCATGCTTCCTGTTGACTGTAGTTACCAAACATTTTGAATGAAGAAAAATCGGACAGTTCTAGGACATTGCACTTTAATCATTAATCAGTAAACACCATGTTACTTTCAGGATTTTTTTTAAAATGCTCACTGCTGCACCAAAATGTAATTGAAGTTAATTTGTCCACAGCAGTATTGCAGTGCAGGTCTTCACATATTTGCTCTACTGAAAATCCCTTAATTACTTGTACGCAAAACACTGCATGTGGACATAAAGCATATAGTCTTCGAGGACAAGTGCATACAAAAGAACCACAATCCCAATCCTAAATTAGGCACTTGTCAATACTGTTACACCTCAACTTACCAGTCAGCATTCAGTGTCACTACACATTTATGTTTCCTCTATTCATTATAACAAATTAGCTATGCTGACTGTAAATTTCTCCTTAAAAATATACCCAGCACATCAGCTTAGCAAGTCTGTCAAGTACTGCTGTACCTTTACCCTTTCCTCTTGTAACACCCCATTCACCATCGTGGGTGCTGTCTGAAGGTTCCAGGTCAGTTATCGTCAAGAATGCTTAGTAAAAGGCCATCAAGATAAATATGTATCATACAGAGGCCACTGCATGTATCGACTTTGTCCAGACTTTACTATCTCAGACAAAATGCAATACTTATTCACTTTCTCTCCATACAGCATTACACACACCAGTCAATTTTTACTCAAGTGCAATGCCAGTATAATAACCAAGCCCTGATATGGAAGGACATTATCCACAGATTTGGTACTTCTGGCCCAAATTCATTCCTCTCCTTGTTTCAATAAACTGTATTAATTCAAATCCTGCAATATTTTTATCACTATAACCCTGTCATGGAAAGGTCCTTTACATTGCTATAGTGTCACAGGCCTATTCACATTTGCCAGCCTAGTTTTGTCCATTCATTTTCACGCACCTTAACATGGTTCACCAAAGCATGGGACTATGTACTTGCAACCCGTACCATCCCTTCACCCAGCTGCCAATTTTCTATAGAAAACTGTTGCTCTCACATTTTTTTAGCTGCTGAAAGCAATCTGTGGTGTTATACTATCTCACTATACCAAATCTGTTTAAACAGTGCCGCCTACATAAATCAACCTACTTATTGGATTGTTTGGCAACACACAGATCTTGTAACCAGTGGCTTTATAAATCACCATGTTTACATTTTCCCGGCTGTGTGCTATAGTCCCCGGCTGTGTGCTACACGAACTCAATGAGGAACTAAACCCACACAAAAGGATGCTGTTTAATCTTAGCCTTACTACAGGATACGTACCCAGAGAATGTCGTACGGCAACTGTGGTACCACTCCACAAAGGCGCTGCTTCTACGGACCCTGGAAATTACCGCCCCATAAGCTTGACGAGCCATGTTTGCAAAGCTATGGAGAGGATCATAATGGAACTCATAAATAAAGACATTGGGGACCTACAGACACTGGATCCTACCCAATTTGGCTTTGTCAAGGGCAGATCCTGCGTCTTGAACTTGGTCGACTTTTTCGAAACAGTCACTAAGGCCATTGATGAGGGTAAGGGAGTTCACACAGCCTACCCTGAACTAGCCAAAGCATTCGACACAATACCCCACTCGGGCATCATAGAAAAGCTCACCAGCTTAGATGTAAACCCAATGTCACAAGATGGGTTGCAAACTGGCTCAAGGACAGAACACACAGGGTTAGAGTTGCTGGTGCCATGTCAGACTCTACGCTGGTCATGAGCGGTGTCCCACAGGGCTCAGTCCTGGGCCCCCTCTTGTTCCGCATTTATTTTTCTGAAGTGCAGTTAAACATAGGGGGATTGTGGCTGACAAAATTTGCAGATGACTGCAAACTGGGCACCATAATTGACACTCCATCAGACAGACATCCTCCAGAAAGATCTCAGAAATGGATAACTGGTGCCAGAGCCATGGCCTTAAGCTAAATGCCAAAAAATGTATAGTCATACCCTTTGGGAAAAACAAGGTAACCCCTAATTACCACATAGCTGGTAATCCATGAATG